>NC_090652.1:229214860-229234860 GCF_040937935.1 Hyperolius riggenbachi | reverse complement strand
TTTATTGCTCAGTAGCAGGTGTGATGCATAGGCAAGACGACTGTAGTAAAAAGAGCAGTGCTTAATAGTTGACTTATGCAATGTAGTACTTATTGTGCTTGTGACTAGAGTTGGGCCGAACCTCCGATTTTAGGTTTGCGAACCTGGTTCGCGAACTTCCGCGGAAGGTTCGGTTCGCGTTAAAGTTCGCGAACCGCAATAGACTTCAATAGGGATGCGAACTTTGAAAAAAAAAAATAATTATGCTGGCCACAAAAGTGATGGAAAAGATGTTTCAAGGGGTCTAACACCTGGAGGGGGGCATGGCGGAGTGGGATACATGCCAAAAGTCCCCGGGAAAAATCTGGATTTGACGCAAAGCAGCGTTTTAAGGGCAGAAATCACATTGAATGCTAAATGACAGGCCTAAAGTGCTTTCAAACATCTTGCATGTGTATACATCAATCAGGTAGTGTAATTAAGGTACTGCTTCACACTGACACACCAAACTCACCGTGTAACGCACCGCAAACAGCTGTTTGTGTAGTGATGGCCGTGCTGGACTGGTGCGCACCATGGCGAGAGTGCAGGTTTTGGTGGCTATACAGCCCATATGGTCGCCTGGCTGATGTAGCTGAATGACAGAACAGTGACTGTCCAGCTGATCAAATTTGGTCTGACCACAATGAGGCAACGACCTTATTATCGTGGGTGTGCCCCCCGAGACACTCATCTAGGCGCCGGTCATTGCTTCATTGTGATACGCAAGCCCCTTCACCACGGCAAGGTAATGATCACGAAGGGGAATGGGCGCATGTACATGCCTTTTCTTTTGTTGTTGCAGCTGCCCGCAGTGCAGCCAGAAAAATTAGGCAGTCATGTACACGCACCAGAAAAATTATTACAGCGGCCGCTGCTAGCAGCGGCCTAAAAAATTCAGCAATCCGCCTGGAGTCCCGGACCCTGTTGGTGGTGGCGGAGAAGGTAGTCAAGCGGCCTGCAGGCAGACATGCTGTGTGGAGGGACTGGGAGCGACTTAGTCTTCTTGGGGCAGGCCAGGCAGCCAGTCACACGGCGTGCAGGCAGAGATGCTGTGTGTGCGGGGACTGACTTAGTCTTGGGGCGGGCAGCAGCCCTCCGGGATCCATGCCTCATTCATTTTGATAAAGGTGAGGTACTTAACACTTTTGTGACTTAGGCGACTTCTCTTCTCTGTGACAATGCCTCCAGCTGCGCTGAAGGTCCTTTCTGACAGGACGCTTGCGGCAGGGCAGGAGAGAAGTTGGATGGCAAATTGGGACAGCTCTGGCCACAGGTCAAGCCTGCGCACCCAGTAGTTCAAGGGTTCCTCATCGCTGTTCACAGCAGTGTCTACATCCACACTTAAGGCCAGGTAGTCGGCTACCTGCCGTTCCAGGCGTTGGTGGAGGGTGGATCCGGAAGGGCTACGGCGAGGCGTTGGACTAAAGAACGTCCGCATGTCCGACATCACCATGAGATCGCTGGAGCGTCCTGTCTTTGACTGCGTGGACACGGGAGGAGGATTAGTGGCAGTGGTACCTTGCTGGCGTTGTGCCGTCACATCACCCTTAAAGGCATTGTAAAGCATAGTTGACAGCTGGTTCTGCATGTGCTGCATCCTTTCCACCTTCCGGTGAGTTGGTAACAGGTCCGCCACTTTGTGCCTGTACCGAGGGTCTAGTAGTGTGGCCACCCAGTACAGCTCATTCCCCTTGAGGTTTTTTATACGGGGGTCCCTCAACAGGCAGGACAGCATAAAAGACGACATCTGCACAAAGTCGGATCCAGTACCCTCCATCTCCTCTTGCTCTTCCTCAGTGACGTCAGGTAAGTCAACCTCCTCCCCCCAGCCGCGAACAATACCACGGGAAGGTTGAGCAGCACAAGCCCCTTGCGATGCCTGCTGAGGTTGTTCTCCTGCCGCTGTCCCCTCCTCCTCCTCCTCCTCCCCCAAAGAAACACCTTGCTCATCATCCTCTGAGTCTGACTCGTCTTCTGCACACGACTTCTCTTCTTCCTCCTCCTCCCCCCTCTGTGCTGCCGCAGGTGTTGAGGAAACAGCTGGGTCTGATGAAAATTGGTCCCATGCCTGTTCCTGCCGTAACGGTTCCTGGTCACGCTCATTCACAGCTTCATCCGCCACTCTACGCACAGCACGCTCCAAGAAGTAAGCGTAGGGAATTAAGTCGCTGATGGTGCCCTCACTGCGGCTCACCAGGTTGGTCACCTCCTCAAACGGCCGCATGAGCCTGCATGCATTTTCCATCAGTGTCCAGTTGTCGGGCCAGAACATCCCCATCTTCCCAGACTGTTTCATTCTACTGTAGTTGTAGAGGTAGTGGGTCACGGCTTTCTTCTGTTCTAGCAGGCGGGAGAACATGAGCAGGGTCGAGTTCCAGCGAGTCGGGCTATCGCAAATGAGGCGTCTCACCGGCATGTTGTTTTTGCGCTGAATTTCCACAAAGCGTGCCATGGCTGTGTAAGACCGCCTCAAATGCCCACAGAACTTCCTGGCCTGCTTCAGGACATTCGCTAAGCCAGGGTACTTTGCCACAAATCTTTGAACCACTAGATTCATGACATGTGCCATGCAGGGTATGTGTGTCAGCTTCCCCATATGCAAAGCGGCAAGCAGATTGCTGCCGTTGTCGCACACCACGTTGCCTATCTCCAGGTGGTGCGGGGTCAGCCACTCATCCACCTGTTTCTTAAGAGCAGCCAGGAGAGCTGCTCCAGTGTGACTCTCCGCTTTGAGACAAGACATGTCTAAGATGGCGTGACACCGTCTTACCTGGCATGCAGCATAGGCCCTGCGGAGCTGGGGCTGTGTAGCTGGAGAGGAGAACTGCCACTCAGCCAAGGAGGAGGAGGACAGCGAAGAGCATGTAGCAGGAGGAGAGGAGGTGGCAGGAGGCCTGCCTGCAAGCCGTGGAGGTGTCACAATTTGGTCCGCTGCGCCCTGCTTGCCATCGTTCACCACCAGGTTCACCCAATGGGCTGTGTAGGTAATGTAGCGGCCCTGCCCGTGCTTGGCAGACCAGGCATCCGTGGTCAGGTGTACCCTTGACCCAACGCTCTTCGCAAGAGATGACACCACTTGCCTCTCAACTTCACGGTGCAGTTGGGGTATGGCCTTTCTCGAAAAATAAGTGCGGCCTGGCATCTTCCACTGCGGTGTTCCGATGGCCACAAATTTACGGAAGGCCTCAGAGTCCACCAGCCGGTATGGTAACAGCTGCCGAGTTAACAGTTCCGCCACGCCAGCTGTCAGACGCCGGGCAAGGGGGTGACTGGCCGAAATTGGCTTCTTCCGCTCAAACATTTCCTTCACGGACACCTGACTGCTGCTGTGGGCAGAGGAGCAGGAACCGCTCAAGGGCAGAGGCGGAGTGGAGGAGGGTGCCTGTGAAGGTGGAAGGGAGAAAGCGGCAGAAGCAGATAATGCACCTGATGGAGGAGGAAGAGGAGAAGGAGGGTGGCTTTGCTTTTGTGTGCTGCTGCTGCTTTTTCTCAGGTGGCCATCCCATTGCTGTTTGTGCCTTTTCTCCAGGTGCCTTCGTAAGGCACTTGTCCCTACGTAAGTGTTGGCCTTTCCACGGCTCAATTTTTGTTGGCAGAGCGAACAGATGGCTTTGGTCCGATCTGAGGCACACACATTAAAAAATTTCCACACCGCTGAGCCACCCTGGGATGTGGGCACTATGGGGACCTCAGCAGCTGATGCTGAAGGGCAAGTTGGCTATCTGTACATAGGTGGCGATACATGGTGCCGGACTCTGCCACCAGCTGTTTCTGACGAAGAGCTGCCCCAGCTTCTTTCAGCAACTTCTCTCCTCCTACTACTCTCTGACTCCCCCTCTGAACTGTCCCCCTCTTCATCTCCTCTATTGGGAACATACAGAGGATCCCTATCATCGTCATCATCGTAATCATCCTGCCCAGCTTCACTTGCCTCAGACAAATCCAAACATGCACCATCAGTAGGTCCTTCATCCTCCTTACACGTTACATCCATAGTGTTGCCGGGTAACTCAAATATATGAGCTGGTGAAAATTCATCTGGCTGTAACAACAATGGCTGTGCATCAGTGATTTCAACACTAAATAATTCTTGCGAAGTGTCAAATGCAGCGGAAGTGGTGCTAGTAGTAGCGCTGGTGGCTGAGCAAGATGAGGTGTTCTGTGTCGCTAAATACTCAACCACGTCCTGACAATCTTGGGAGGTGATGGGACGTGCCTTCTTCCGAGCACTGTACTGTGGGCCAGGTCCACACGAAATTACATTTACACGACCTCGCGCAGATCTGCCGGGTGGCCTTCCTCTGGCTCTGGCACTACCTCTTCCTCTACCTGTTTTGTCCATATCGGGTATGCACGGAGTGGTATATCACACTGCGTGCACTCACGTAGGTAGGTGGGTTCACTTAACTGCACAGGTATGCGCACTGATGCGGTGGGTTCACTGAACACAACAGGTATACAGTGGCGGGTTCACAGAACAGGTATGCAGTGGCAGATTCACTGAACACAACAGGTATGCAGTGGCAGGTTCACTGAACACAACAGGTATGCAGTGGCGGGTTCACTGAACAGGTACACAGTGGCGGGTTCACTGAACAGAACAGGTATGCAGTGGCGGGTTCACTAAACAGAACAGGTATACAGTGGCGGGTTCACTAAACAGAACAGGTATACAGTGGCGGGTTCACAGAACAGGTATACAGTGGCGGGTTCACAGAACACAACGGGTATGCAGTGGCGGGTTCACTGAACAGGTATACAGTGGCGGGTCCACTGAACAGAACAGGTATGCAGTGGCGGGTTCACTAAACAGAACAGGTATACAGTGGCGGGTTCACAGAACAGGTATGCAGTGGCGGGTCCACTGAACAGAACAGGTATGCAGTGGCGGGTTCACTGAACAGGTATACAGTGGCGGGTCCACTGAACAGAACAGGTATGCAGTGGCGGGTTCACTGAACAGGTATACAGTGGCGGGTCCACTGAACAGAACAGGTATGCAGTGGCGGGTTCACTAAACAGAACAGGTATACAGTGGCGGGTTCACTAAACAGAACAGGTATACAGTGGCGGGTTCACAGAACAGGTATGCAGTGGCAGGTTCACTGAACACAACAGGTATGCAGTGGCGGGTTCACTGAACAGGTATACAGTGGCGGGTCCACTGAACAGAACAGGTATGCAGTGGCGGGTTCACTAAACAGAACAGGTATACAGTGGCGGGTTCACTAAACAGAACAGGTATACAGTGGCGGGTTCACTAAACAGAACAGGTATACAGTGGCGGGTTCACAGAACAGGTATGCAGTGGTGGGTTCACAGCACAGGTATGCAGTGGTGGGTTCAATAAACAGGTATACAGTGGCGGGTCCACTGAACAGAACAGGTATGCAGTGGCAGGTTCACTGAACAGGTATACAGTGGCGGGTCCACTGAACAGAACAGGTATGCAGTGGCGGGTTCACTGAACAGGTATGCAGTGGTGGGTTCACAGAACAGGTATGCAGTGGTGGGTTCACAGCACAGGTATGCAGTGGTGGGTTCAATGAACAGGTATACAGTGGCGGGTCCACTGAACAGAACAGGTATGCAGTGGCAGGTTCACTGAACAGGTATGCAGTGGTGGGTTCACAGCACAGGTATGCAGTGGTGGGTTCACAGCACAGGTATGCAGTGGTGGGTTCACAGCACAGGTATGCAGTGGTGGGTTCAATGAACAGGTATACAGTGGCGGGTCCACTGAACAGAACAGGTATGCAGTGGCAGGTTCACTGAACAGGTATGCAGTGGTGGGTTCACAGCACAGGTATGCAGTGGTGGGTTCACTGAACAGGTATGCAGTGGTGGGTTCACAGCACAGGTATGCAGTGGTGGGTTCACAGCACAGGTATGCAGTGGTGGGTTCACAGCACAGGTATGCAGTGGTGGGTTCACAGAACAGGTATGCAGCCAGACAGGAACAAGTTAAGCCTAACTAATCTTTCCCTGAGAGACAGTCTGCAGCAGCTCGCCCTACTCTCACTAACGCAGGCAGCACACGAGTGACCGTAATGGCCGCCGCTGCCTGCCTTATATAAGGGGGGGGTGGGGCTCCAGGGGCTAGTGTAGCCTAATTGGCTACACTGGGCCTGCTGACTGTGATGTAGAGGGTCAAAGTTGACCCTCCATGTGCATTATGGGGCGAACCGAACTTCCGCAAAGGTTCGCCTGCGGGACGCGAATGCGAACCACTGAAGTTCGCATGGAACCGTTCGCAGGCGAACCGTTCGGCCCAACTCTACTTGTGACAGTGAAAACTAAATAATGGGCAACAAGAAATAATAATCTTGTGTTCAACCTGAAAATTTATCCTGAAAAATACTTATAATTAAGAAAATTTTAGTAATTACGAAAATGTAATCATAAATACGATCTTAATTACAAAAAACAAATTGTGTATAGTAGTAATTATGCAAAATGTAATGCAATTTTTCCCGATTGTGATTTTTCCATTATGATCACAATCGCAATTACAAAAATGACACAAAATTTCTCAAAATCGTAAGCACATTACCATAATCACTAGTTACATACCGGTAGTTATTTGGGTTGGAAAAAGACATACGTCCATCGAGATCAACCAGAATACAAAATACAGAAAACACCAGCCTGCTCCCTCACATATCCCTGTTGATCCAGAGGAAGGCGAAAAACCCTTACAAGTGAACACTTTTATTCCAGTGCAGGAGATTTGGGCGCAGCCGGCGCCACTATAGGCCGTAATAGGAATTACGGCTATAGCGGCGCACAGTGAGTAACTTCAGCGCCATCAGAAGATTGCTGGAAGCCGAATTATTTCATTCCCTCACTATCCATGGCGGCCTGGAGGGGGAATATTATTTAACGTCGCCGGGAACTTGTGCAGGAGCAGGATAAGCTATACCGGCTGTATCCTGTGTCCAAGTCTCCGGCGATTCCTCTTGTACGCCTTACAAGGCATGGTCCAATTAGCCCCAAAAGGGAAAAAATTCCTTCCTGACTCCAGATGGCAATCAGATAAAATCACTGGATCAACAACACTGGGCATTACCTAGTAATTATAGCTACTTCCTGTGGCAATGCATTCCACATCTTAATCACACTTACCGTAAAGAACCCTTTCCTAAATAAATGGCTAGTCTGCAGTCCAGATCTCTAATCCACTGAAAACATTACTATGAAATAAAAAAATATGACAAAAAAAGACCCCCATTTTATTGAGATCACCAAAATATTAAGCAATTGAAGCCCTATTTCAGGCAAAATGACAGCAATTGGTCTTCTCGGTACCCAATGGCCTACTGAGTTTTACTAGTAAAAATAATATTTATCTTTTTAAACACTTCCTGCATTGTCCTGCATTGTCTTTGTGTTGTTTTTTTTAATATATTGAAAGTTTTTGTTTTTTTTTAATTTCAAACAGCATCACAACTTTGCAAATAGGTTTGACACCAGTCAGGTACGTATGTCACACACATCCACACTTGCTTCCCACCATGCTGCCAAATAAGTCTGGGAGGATTTTTGTTATTTTTTTGTTAAGATTTTAAAAATCGTACTCAGACCTTACACCTATGTCTAAGCAAATGTTGCCTGAAACAAGCATATGACTAATCCAGTCAGACTTCAGTCAGAAAACCCTGATCTGCATTCTTAATCAGGGTCTATGGTTAAATGTATTTAGGCAGAGGATCAGCAGGACATCCAGGCAATTTACTAGGTATACCCAGAGTCCACCTGGAAACTTTTGGTCATAGAGCCTTCTGTCATGCCGCTCCTACATTATGGAACTTCTTACCTAAGCAGATCAGGACAGCTCCATCTCTGGACCTGTTTAAATCCAGGCCGAAAACCCACCTGCTCAGTTTGGCAATTGCTGAAGTATAATTTTTGTTGTGTTAAAAACTTCTGAATCTTAGAGAGCCTAAGCACTTTGAGCCCTATGGGAGAGAAGCGCTATAGAAATGTTGTTACATTGTTTAGCCTTTTCCGGACCGCCTGCATTAGATTCTGTGCCGCACTTGTGGCTGTTCTAGCCTGATGCGGCGTAGAATCTACGTCGGCCCGCCGTTTCCGCTCCCAACGCGATATTGCGCACCCGGAGGGGGAGATTAAGCTTTCATATGACAGCTGACATCTTCCCTGAGTGATCAGCAGCCATCGCATATGGCTGCTGATCATGTGATCACTACGATCGCCGGCGGATCGTAGTGATCACTTTGAAAGCAGCGGCGGCAGGAGGGGAAAGAAGAGGATCCACTCACCTCCCTTTTCAGCGACTATCGGCACCCCCCTCTGGCCGCCATCTCCGCTCCTAATGCCGCTCAGTTCCGGGTCCCGGCTTGATGACATCATCAAGCCGCGACCCGGAACTGAGCGGCACTAGGAGCAGAGATGTCGGCCGGAGAAGAGAGGGCTACTGCGGCTCATCGCTGGAGCCTGGAAGGTGAGTGATGGCTGCTGGCAAAAGGGGGGACACCTGCCACAATGAGGGAACACTGCCCAGCCAGCCACTGAGGGGATCCGTCTGCCTGACCCCCCCCCTCCAAACGTGCGCACCCCACCCCCACCGCAAAATGCCTGGTCCTTAAGGTGGGTTAGGCGGCTGATCCTGAAATGGTTAAAGCGGACCAGAACTCAGAACTTCCTCTCTGCTTTCTTAAAGTAATAAAAAAAAAAAATCTTTGTTACAACTGATAAATCCTGCAGTAAATATGCGGTGTGACTACTTTTTACTTTAATGGAAGCAGGCATAAGGTTAACATCCTGTGTTTACAAATTAGCAGCTCCTCCATGACAGAGCAGATTCCTGAGCTGACACAGCTGAGAGATCAAATTACAGTGGTGATTAGTCACATAGATTAGACAGGCAAAACTCTCTAAATAAATACAGGGTTTTTCACGGATTTCCTTTTGTCCTGTGCATGAGTTCAGGTCCACTTTAAAGTGAACCTGAAGGGTCATACACATAGCGCAGTAGTGTCTGAATCACACCAGAAACAAGCATGCAGGGAATCTTGTCAGATCTGACAATAATGTCAGAAACACCTGATCTGCTGCATGGTTGTTCAGGGTCTATATGTCTTATAGACAGAGGATCAGCAGTATGGCCAGGGAACTGGTATAAATATGGCAGCCTCTGTATTCCTCTCACTTCAGTTGTCCTTTAATGGCGTGGGTTGATTTTCAGTCTGGACGATCTTATCGAAAATATAATGATTTGTTAAAAAACGCACCATTATTGGACAACTTCAAACCACTTCATATCAATGAAGTGCAATATTTTACAGAGTACACACTAGATAAGACAATAATAATCATTAAGAAAAATATAATTATACAACCAGTGGGCAGCAATAGGGAGTACATAGGTTGCGACTGCACCGGGGCCCTTGGGCCAGAGAGGCCCACCCTCAACCTCAGTATTAGCTCTTTATTGGTCTTGTGCTGGTTATAATCACTTAGAAACAGTGAGATGCGAAAGTTTGGGCAACCTTGTTAATCGCCATGATTTTCCTGTATAAATCGTTGGTTGTTACGATTAAAAATGTCTGTTGGTACTTCTCCGTTAGCCGGGCACATCCGGCAGGTGGCGCTGTTGTAGCGAATTTCGATGCGCTGTTGTATCTAATTCCATTCATAGTTAGTGAACGTAGTACTGTGTGAATGGAACCGCCGCAGGTGGCGCTAATTACATTGATACGCAACGTAACTATACAGTGTTAATGCCAACGAATACATTGTATTTGAAGTGGCCGAAATTAAAATGAAGGCGGTGGCAATGTAACACATGAAGCCGCCTCCTTCGTCTGTTGTTCTCCTTCTCCCCCTTTGCCCTCTCGCTTCTATACAACACTGCCAGCTGGGGGGGACACACTGCCAGCTGGGGGGGACACGCTTGTCCCCCCACAGTCGTTCATCGCAAGGAAACAAGCAGGTTTCCCTGCCGCGACGAACGACTCTGGGGGGACACGCATGTCCCCGCAGGCTGGCAGCATTGTACACAAGCGAGAGGGCAAAGGGGGAGAAAGAGAACAACAGACGAAGGCGGCGGCTTCATGTGTTACATTGCCGCCGCCTTCATTTTAATTCCGGCCACTTCAAATACAATGTATTTGTTGGCATTAACACTGTATAGTTACGTTGCGTATCAATGTAATTAGCGCCACCTGCGGCGCTTCCATTCACACAGTACTACGTTCACTAACTATGAATGGAATTAGATACAACAGCGCATCGAAATTCGCTACAACAGCGCCACCTGCCGGATGCGCCCGGCTAACGGAGAAGTACCTGTCTGTTAACTATTTCATATAGGACCTAGGTTCTCAACGTGTGGTACACGTATCCCAGGGGGTACTTCTCTTGGTTCCAGTGGGTACTGAGGCTTGATATACTTAACCAAGAATAATAAATGTAGAGCTTTTAGCTAATTAAAAGCAATAGTAAATGCTTGGAAATTGTTTAGAACCAATTATCACGTACTACGAGTAAATATATATTTGTCAAGGGATACTTGTCATAATGTTTACTATGCTAGGGGGTACTTGGTGAGTACAGGGTTTTAAAAGGGGTACATACCAATAAAATGTTGAGAAACACTGATGAAGGAGACACCCACAGTGATATTTGAGAAGTGAAATGAAGTTTATTGGATTTACAGAAAGTGCGCAATAATTGTTTAAATAAAGTTAGGCAGGTGCATAAATATGGGCACTGTTGTCATTTTATTGATTCCAAAACCTTTAGAACTAATTATCGGAACTCAATTTGGCTTGGTAAGCTCAGTGACTGCAACAAACACAATTGCTAACTCCCAGCTAGAGCAATCTCCTGCCTTTATCTGGTCAGCAGACGCCAGTCAGCCAATCAGGTGTACTGTTATACACCCTTTGCCTGCTGTACCAAATCTAGCAGAAATTGCATAAATTAGCATTCAGGTGGGAGGCTTCCGTTGGATGCAATCATAGATTGCATCATTTTACAGGGAGACCATCTGCAGTTACCATTCAGTTTGGAGGCGGTGGGGGTGAGTTCCCTGGAGGTGAGAGGTCCAGGGCTTGCCCACACTTCCCTCTAGGTATCGCATGGTGGTTTGGGGCACAAAGTCGGATCCAGTACCCTCCATCTCCTCTTGCTCTTCCTCAGTGACGTCAGGTAAGTCAACCTCCTCCCCCCAGCCGCGAACAATACCACGGGAAGGTTGAGCAGCACAAGCCCCTTGCGATGCCTGCTGAGGTTGTTCTCCTGCCGCTGTCCCCTCCTCCTCCTCCTCCTCCCCCAAAGAAACACCTTGCTCATCATCCTCTGAGTCTGACTCGTCTTCTGCACACGACTTCTCTTCTTCCTCCTCCTCCCCCCTCTGTGCTGCCGCAGGTGTTGAGGAAACAGCTGGGTCTGATGAAAATTGGTCCCATGCCTGTTCCTGCCGTAACGGTTCCTGGTCACGCTCATTCACAGCTTCATCCGCCACTCTACGCACAGCACGCTCCAAGAAGTAAGCGTAGGGAATTAAGTCGCTGATGGTGCCCTCACTGCGGCTCACCAGGTTGGTCACCTCCTCAAACGGCCGCATGAGCCTGCATGCATTTTCCATCAGTGTCCAGTTGTCGGGCCAGAACATCCCCATCTTCCCAGACTGTTTCATTCTACTGTAGTTGTAGAGGTAGTGGGTCACGGCTTTCTTCTGTTCTAGCAGGCGGGAGAACATGAGCAGGGTCGAGTTCCAGCGAGTCGGGCTATCGCAAATGAGGCGTCTCACCGGCATGTTGTTTTTGCGCTGAATTTCCACAAAGCGTGCCATGGCTGTGTAAGACCGCCTCAAATGCCCACAGAACTTCCTGGCCTGCTTCAGGACATTCGCTAAGCCAGGGTACTTTGCCACAAATCTTTGAACCACTAGATTCATGACATGTGCCATGCAGGGTATGTGTGTCAGCTTCCCCATATGCAAAGCGGCAAGCAGATTGCTGCCGTTGTCGCACACCACGTTGCCTATCTCCAGGTGGTGCGGGGTCAGCCACTCATCCACCTGTTTCTTAAGAGCAGCCAGGAGAGCTGCTCCAGTGTGACTCTCCGCTTTGAGACAAGACATGTCTAAGATGGCGTGACACCGTCTTACCTGGCATGCAGCATAGGCCCTGCGGAGCTGGGGCTGTGTAGCTGGAGAGGAGAACTGCCACTCAGCCAAGGAGGAGGAGGACAGCGAAGAGCATGTAGCAGGAGGAGAGGAGGTGGCAGGAGGCCTGCCTGCAAGCCGTGGAGGTGTCACAATTTGGTCCGCTGCGCCCTGCTTGCCATCGTTCACCACCAGGTTCACCCAATGGGCTGTGTAGGTAATGTAGCGGCCCTGCCCGTGCTTGGCAGACCAGGCATCCGTGGTCAGGTGTACCCTTGACCCAACGCTCTTCGCAAGAGATGACACCACTTGCCTCTCAACTTCACGGTGCAGTTGGGGTATGGCCTTTCTCGAAAAATAAGTGCGGCCTGGCATCTTCCACTGCGGTGTTCCGATGGCCACAAATTTACGGAAGGCCTCAGAGTCCACCAGCCGGTATGGTAACAGCTGCCGAGTTAACAGTTCCGCCACGCCAGCTGTCAGACGCCGGGCAAGGGGGTGACTGGCCGAAATTGGCTTCTTCCGCTCAAACATTTCCTTCACGGACACCTGACTGCTGCTGTGGGCAGAGGAGCAGGAACCGCTCAAGGGCAGAGGCGGAGTGGAGGAGGGTGCCTGTGAAGGTGGAAGGGAGAAAGCGGCAGAAGCAGATAATGCACCTGATGGAGGAGGAAGAGGAGAAGGAGGGTGGCTTTGCTTTTGTGTGCTGCTGCTGCTTTTTCTCAGGTGGCCATCCCATTGCTGTTTGTGCCTTTTCTCCAGGTGCCTTCGTAAGGCACTTGTCCCTACGTAAGTGTTGGCCTTTCCACGGCTCAATTTTTGTTGGCAGAGCGAACAGATGGCTTTGGTCCGATCTGAGGCACACACATTAAAAAATTTCCACACCGCTGAGCCACCCTGGGATGTGGGCACTATGGGGACCTCAGCAGCTGATGCTGTAGGGCAAGTTGGCTGGCTGTACATAGGTGGCGATACATGGTGCCGGACTCTGCCACCAGCTGTTTCTGACGAAGAGCTGCCCCAGCTTCTTTCAGCAACTTCTCTCCTCCTACTACTCTCTGACTCCCCCTCTGAACTGTCCCCCTCTTCATCTCCTCTATTGGGAACATACAGAGGATCCCTATCATCGTCATCATCGTAATCATCCTGCCCAGCTTCACTTGCCTCAGACAAATCCAAACATGCACCATCAGTAGGTCCTTCATCCTCCTTACACGTTACATCCATAGTGTTGCCGGGTAACTCAAATATATGAGCTGGTGAAAATTCATCTGGCTGTAACAACAATGGCTGTGCATCAGTGATTTCAACACTAAATAATTCTTGCGAAGTGTCAAATGCAGCGGAAGTGGTGCTAGTAGTAGCGCTGGTGGCTGAGCAAGATGAGGTGTTCTGTGTCGCTAAATACTCAACCACGTCCTGACAATCTTGGGAGGTGATGGGACGTGCCTTCTTCCGAGCACTGTACTGTGGGCCAGGTCCACACGAAATTACATTTACACGACCTCGCGCAGATCTGCCGGGTGGCCTTCCTCTGGCTCTGGCACTACCTCTTCCTCTACCTGTTTTGTCCATATCGGGTATGCACGGAGTGGTATATCACACTGCGTGCACTCACGTAGGTAGGTGGGTTCACTTAACTGCACAGGTATGCGCACTGATGCGGTGGGTTCACTGAACAGAACAGGTATACAGTGGCGGGTTCACAGAACAGGTATGCAGTGGCAGATTCACTGAACACAACAGGTATGCAGTGGCAGGTTCACTGAACACAACAGGTATGCAGTGGCGGGTTCACTGAACAGGTACACAGTGGCGGGTTCACTGAACAGAACAGGTATGCAGTGGCGGGTTCACTAAACAGAACAGGTATACAGTGGCGGGTTCACTAAACAGAACAGGTATACAGTGGCGGGTTCACAGAACAGGTATACAGTGGCGGGTTCACAGAACACAACGGGTATGCAGTGGCGGGTTCACTGAACAGGTATACAGTGGCGGGTCCACTGAACAGAACAGGTATGCAGTGGCGGGTTCACTAAACAGAACAGGTATACAGTGGCGGGTTCACAGAACAGGTATGCAGTGGCGGGTCCACTGAACAGAACAGGTATGCAGTGGCGGGTTCACTGAACAGGTATACAGTGGCGGGTCCACTGAACAGAACAGGTATGCAGTGGCGGGTTCACTGAACAGGTATACAGTGGCGGGTCCACTGAACAGAACAGGTATGCAGTGGCGGGTTCACTAAACAGAACAGGTATACAGTGGCGGGTTCACTAAACAGAACAGGTATGCAGTGGCGGGTTCACTAAACAGAACAGGTATACAGTGGCGGGTTCACTAAACAGAACAGGTATACAGTGGCGGGTTCACAGAACAGGTATGCAGTGGCAGGTTCACTGAACACAACAGGTATGCAGTGGCGGGTTCACTGAACAGGTATACAGTGGCGGGTCCACTGAACAGAACAGGTATGCAGTGGCGGGTTCACTTAACAGAACAGGTATACAGTGGCGGGTTCACTAAACAGAACAGGTATACAGTGGCGGGTTCACTAAACAGAACAGGTATACAGTGGCGGGTTCACAGAACAGGTATGCAGTGGTGGGTTCACAGCACAGGTATGCAGTGGTGGGTTCAATAAACAGGTATACAGTGGCGGGTCCACTGAACAGAACAGGTATGCAGTGGCAGGTTCACTGAACAGGTATACAGTGGCGGGTCCACTGAACAGAACAGGTATGCAGTGGCGGGTTCACTGAACAGGTATGCAGTGGTGGGTTCACAGAACAGGTATGCAGTGGTGGGTTCACAGCACAGGTATGCAGTGGTGGGTTCAATGAACAGGTATACAGTGGCGGGTCCACTGAACAGAACAGGTATGCAGTGGCAGGTTCACTGAACAGGTATGCAGTGGTGGGTTCACAGCACAGGTATGCAGTGGTGGGTTCACAGCACAGGTATGCAGTGGTGGGTTCACAGCACAGGTATGCAGTGGTGGGTTCAATGAACAGGTATACAGTGGCGGGTCCACTGAACAGAACAGGTATGCAGTGGCAGGTTCACTGAACAGGTATGCAGTGGTGGGTTCACAGCACAGGTATGCAGTGGTGGGTTCACTGAACAGGTATGCAGTGGTGGGTTCACAGCACAGGTATGCAGTGGTGGGTTCACAGCACAGGTATGCAGTGGTGGGTTCACAGCACAGGTATGCAGTGGTGGGTTCACAGAACAGGTATGCAGCCAGACAGGAACAAGTTAAGCCTAACTAATCTTTCCCTGAGAGACAGTCTGCAGCAGCTCGCCCTACTCTCACTAACGCAGGCAGCACACGAGTGACCGTAATGGCCGCCGCTGCCTGCCTTATATAAGGGGGGGGTGGGGCTCCAGGGGCTAGTGTAGCCTAATTGGCTACACTGGGCCTGCTGACTGTGATGTAGAGGGTCAAAGTTGACCCTCCATGTGCATTATGGGGCGAACCGAACTTCCGCAAAGGTTCGCCTGCGGGACGCGAATGCGAACCACTGAAGTTCGCATGGAACCGTTCGCAGGCGAACCGTTCGGCCCAACTCTACTTGTGACAGTGAAAACTAAATAATGGGCAACAAGAAATAATAATCTTGTGTTCAACCTGAAAATTTATCCTGAAAAATACTTATAATTAAGAAAATTTTAGTAATTACGAAAATGTAATCATAAATACGATCTTAATTACAAAAAACAAATTGTGTATAGTAGTAATTATGCAAAATGTAATGCAATTTTTCCCGATTGTGATTTTTCCATTATGATCACAATCGCAATTACAAAAATGACACAAAATTTCTCAAAATCGTAAGCACATTACCATAATCACTAGTTACATACCGGTAGTTATTTGGGTTGGAAAAAGACATACGTCCATCGAGATCAACCAGAATACAAAATACAGAAAACACCAGCCTGCTCCCTCACATATCCCTGTTGATCCAGAGGAAGGCGAAAAACCCTTACAAGTGAACACTTTTATTCCAGTGCAGGAGATTTGGGCGCAGCCGGCGCCACTATAGGCCGTAATAGGAATTACGGCTATAGCGGCGCACAGTGAGTAACTTCAGCGCCATCAGAAGATTGCTGGAAGCCGAATTATTTCATTCCCTCACTATCCATGGCGGCCTGGAGGGGGAATATTATTTAACGTCGCCGGGAACTTGTGCAGGAGCAGGATAAGCTATACCGGCTGTATCCTGTGTCCAAGTCTCCGGCGATTCCTCTTGTACGCCTTACAAGGCATGGTCCAATTAGCCCCAAAAGGGAAAAAATTCCTTCCTGACTCCAGATGGCAATCAGATAAAATCACTGGATCAACAACACTGGGCATTACCTAGTAATTATAGCTACTTCCTGTGGCAATGCATTCCACATCTTAATCACACTTACCGTAAAGAACCCTTTCCTAAATAAATGGCTAGTCTGCAGTCCAGATCTCTAATCCACTGAAAACATTACTATGAAATAAAAAAATATGACAAAAAAAGACCCCCATTTTATTGAGATCACCAAAATATTAAGCAATTGAAGCCCTATTTCAGGCAAAATGACAGCAATTGGTCTTCTCGGTACCCAATGGCCTACTGAGTTTTACTAGTAAAAATAATATTTATCTTTTTAAACACTTCCTGCATTGTCCTGCATTGTCTTTGTGTTGTTTTTTTTAATATATTGAAAGTTTTTGTTTTTTTTTAATTTCAAACAGCATCACAACTTTGCAAATAGGTTTGACACCAGTCAGGTACGTATGTCACACACATCCACACTTGCTTCCCACCATGCTGCCAAATAAGTCTGGGAGGATTTTTGTTATTTTTTTGTTAAGATTTTAAAAATCGTACTCAGACCTTACACCTATGTCTAAGCAAATGTTGCCTGAAACAAGCATATGACTAATCCAGTCAGACTTCAGTCAGAAAACCCTGATCTGCATTCTTAATCAGGGTCTATGGTTAAATGTATTTAGGCAGAGGATCAGCAGGACATCCAGGCAATTTACTAGGTATACCCAGAGTCCACCTGGAAACTTTTGGTCATAGAGCCTTCTGTCATGCCGCTCCTACATTATGGAACTTCTTACCTAAGCAGATCAGGACAGCTCCATCTCTGGACCTGTTTAAATCCAGGCCGAAAACCCACCTGCTCAGTTTGGCAATTGCTGAAGTATAATTTTTGTTGTGTTAAAAACTTCTGAATCTTAGAGAGCCTAAGCACTTTGAGCCCTATGGGAGAGAAGCGCTATAGAAATGTTGTTACATTGTTTAGCCTTTTCCGGACCGCCTGCATTAGATTCTGTGCCGCACTTGTGGCTGTTCTAGCCTGATGCGGCGTAGAATCTACGTCGGCCCGCCGTTTCCGCTCCCAACGCGATATTGCGCACCCGGAGGGGGAGATTAAGCTTTCATATGACAGCTGACATCTTCCCTGAGTGATCAGCAGCCATCGCATATGGCTGCTGATCATGTGATCACTACGATCGCCGGCGGATCGTAGTGATCACTTTGAAAGCAGCGGCGGCAGGAGGGGAAAGAAGAGGATCCACTCACCTCCCTTTTCAGCGACTATCGGCACCCCCCTCTGGCCGCCATCTCCGCTCCTAATGCCGCTCAGTTCCGGGTCCCGGCTTGATGACATCATCAAGCCGCGACCCGGAACTGAGCGGCACTAGGAGCAGAGATGTCGGCCGGAGAAGAGAGGGCTACTGCGGCTCATCGCTGGAGCCTGGAAGGTGAGTGATGGCTGCTGGCAAAAGGGGGGACACCTGCCACAATGAGGGAACACTGCCCAGCCAGCCACTGAGGGGATCCGTCTGCCCGACCCCCCCCCTCCAAACGTGCGCACCCCACCCCCACCGCAAAATGCCTGGTCCTTAAGGTGGGTTAGGCGGCTGATCCTGAAATGGTTAAAGCGGACCAGAACTCAGAACTTCCTCTCTGCTTTCTTAAAGTAATAAAAAAAAAAAATCTTTGTTACAACTGATAAATCCTGCAGTAAATATGCGGTGTGACTACTTTTTACTTTAATGGAAGCAGGCATAAGGTTAACATCCTGTGTTTACAAATTAGCAGCTCCTCCATGACAGAGCAGATTCCTGAGCTGACACAGCTGAGAGATCAAATTACAGTGGTGATTAGTCACATAGATTAGACAGGCAAAACTCTCTAAATAAATACAGGGTTTTTCACGGATTTCCTTTTGTCCTGTGCATGAGTTCAGGTCCACTTTAAAGTGAACCTGAAGGGTCATACACATAGCGCAGTAGTGTCTGAATCACACCAGAAACAAGCATGCAGGGAATCTTGTCAGATCTGACAATAATGTCAGAAACACCTGATCTGCTGCATGGTTGTTCAGGGTCTATATGTCTTATAGACAGAGGATCAGCAGTATGGCCAGGGAACTGGTATAAATATGGCAGCCTCTGTATTCCTCTCACTTCAGTTGTCCTTTAACCAGCTGAGCGGTCTGGACGAGCTCAGCTCGTCCAACACCGCCAGCGGCTGCCGCTCAGGCCCTGCTGGGCCGATTTGAATGAAATAAAAAGCAGCACACGCAGCCGGCACTTTGCCAGCCGCGTGTGCTGCCTGATCGCCGCCGCTCTGCGGCGATTCGCCGCGAGCAGCGGCGAAAGAGGGTCCCCCCAGCCGCCTGAGCCCAGCGTAGCCGGAACAAAAAGTTCCGGCCAGCGCTAAGGGCTGGATCGGAGGCGGCTGACGTCAGGACGTCGGCTGACGTCGATGACGTCACTCCGCTCGTCGCTATGGCGACGATATAAGCAAAACAAGGAAGGCCGCTCATTGCGGCCTTCCTTGTTTATTCTGGGCGCCGGAGGCGATCGGAAGATCGCCTCCGGAGCGCCCTCTAGTGGGCTTTCATGCAGCCAACTTTCAGTTGGCTGCATGAAATAGTTTTTTTTTTATTTAAAAAAAACCCTCCCGCAGCCACCCTGGCGATTTAATCAGAACGCCAGGGTGGTTAATGGCGTGGGTTGATTTTCAGTCTGGACGATCTTATCGAAAATATAATGATTTGTTAAAAAACGCACCATTATTGGACAACTTCAAACCACTTCATATCAATGAAGTGCAATATTTTACAGAGTACACACTAGATAAGACAATAATAATCATTAAGAAAAATATAATTATACAACCAGTGGGCAGCAATAGGGAGTACATAGGTTGCGACTGCACCGGGGCCCTTGGGCCAGAGAGGCCCACCCTCAACCTCAGTATTAGCTCTTTATTGGTCTTGTGCTGGTTATAATCACTTAGAAACAGTGAGATGCGAAAGTTTGGGCAACCTTGTTAATCGCCATGATTTTCCTGTATAAATCGTTGGTTGTTACGATTAAAAATGTCTGTTGGTACTTCTCCGTTAGCCGGGCACATCCGGCAGGTGGCGCTGTTGTAGCGAATTTCGATGCGCTGTTGTATCTAATTCCATTCATAGTTAGTGAACGTAGTACTGTGTGAATGGAACCGCCGCAGGTGGCGCTAATTACATTGATACGCAACGTAACTATACAGTGTTAATGCCAACGAATACATTGTATTTGAAGTGGCCGAAATTAAAATGAAGGCGGCGGCAATGTAACACATGAAGCCGCCTCCTTCGTCTGTTGTTCTCCTTCTCCCCCTTTGCCCTCTCGCTTCTATACAACACTGCCAGCTGGGGGGGACACACTGCCAGCTGGGGGGGACACGCTTGTCCCCCCACAGTCGTTCATCGCAAGGAAACAAGCAGGTTT
This sequence comes from Hyperolius riggenbachi, assembly GCF_040937935.1. NCBI lineage: Eukaryota > Metazoa > Chordata > Amphibia > Anura > Hyperoliidae > Hyperolius > Hyperolius riggenbachi. The sequence continues at coordinate 229,214,920 of NC_090652.1, read as the reverse complement.
CCCTGCCGCGACGAACGACTCTGGGGGGACACGCATGTCCCCGCAGGCTGGCAGCATTGT
>NC_090652.1:229087836-229214660 GCF_040937935.1 Hyperolius riggenbachi | reverse complement strand
ACAATTATGCAATGAGTAAAAGTTCACCTCGGATCCACTTTAAAATAGAAAGGACTGAAGAGAGGAGGTTAAGGTTAGTTGACAAAAATGGGTTTATATAAATGGGGAAGGTTTGTGTTAGGCATTAGGGAGGATTTTACATGGGAGGGTGAGGGTTAGGCATGAATAAAAGGGTTTTCTTCAGGGGTAGGTTAGGGTTAGGTATTAGAAAGGAGGAAGGCCCCATTGCTGATCAACAGAGAACAAAGCAAAAACAGTGTGAACAAAGCAACATAACCAGTGTGAAAGCACTATTACAAAGCTAACGTTACTGATATTCCATGCAGGGTATATGTTGAATGTACTGCTTAAAAATATATCTATTGCCCAATGACTGCAGTGGAGGTGCTTATAGGGAACTATCCATTATTTGGACAATGATATGGCAGCTCCCCTCCTCATTATCAGACAGTCCCAAAGAACAGGTCAGGTGGCTGAAGAACTTTCATACCCATCAGGAATGGATACAGTGCTTTTTCGAGGGGCTTACCAACCCTCCCTTTGTGAGACAGTTACCCATTTATGGAAATACATAGTGCTTTAGTAATAGAACTGATGTTATGGTTTTGGATTGGCACTAGCAGTGGACATGGACTTTCCCAAAGCACAGAATCTAAGTAGGGTCTGGTCTTCTTCAAAGCATCATGCAAGGGTGAATGAGCTGCTTACTTCAGTGGGCAGGAGACTCCTTTGCTGCAAGGAACTAGCAGTCACAGCCCTTAGGAATGTACTACTGGAGGCAGAGAAAACAGATGGATCACCAGATGAGAGACTGGATGATAGCTGATCGCTGTGATCAGCTTTGCACCATTGATAAAACTAGGAATTGAACAGAAACGTTTCTGCTCTGCTATTAGCCAGTTAGTTCACCGTAAGAAGAATGTCAGCTGACCAATGACGGTCAAAGAATAGCTCAGCCTCTCACTAGAAATAGTAGCTGTGGTTTTAAGTGTGAGGATGACCTAAGGTAAGCCACCTGTCTGCGTGAAAGGGACTACTGCCCTCTGGAAGGAACAGAATACTTCACTTTAACTGTGGTGAAGATATTACAGTGAAGTACTGCTGGGTGCAATGTGATGTGGCATTAGAGATATGAAGCATCACATCTTTGTAAATACAGTAGGTAGCACAAATTTATCAGTAACAGAGTCAGGCCTCTTTTACACTTAGTGCAGTGTAATCCTTAAAGGGGAACTGAAGAGAGAGGTGTATGGAGGCTGCCATGTTTATTTCCTTTTAAGCAATACCAGTTGCCTGGCAGCCCTGCTGATCCTCTGCCTCTAATACTATTAGCCATAGCCCCTGAACAAGCATACAGCAGATCAGGTGTTTCAGTGGTTCAGACTTTAAAGTCAGATCTGACAAGACTAGCTGCATGCTTGTTTCTGGTGTTATTCAGATACTACTGCAGAGAAATAGACCAGCAGGGCTGCCAGGCAACTTGTATTGATTAAAAGGAAATAAACATGACAGCCTCCATATACCTCTCTCTTCAGTTCACCTTTAAAGAGAACCAGAGCTAACTTAAAGAAAAGATTCTATACACACCTGGGGCTTCCTCCAGCCCCATACGCACCGATCACTCCCACGCCGCCATCCACCGCTGCCCGCATCTAGGAGAACCGGGACCCCGCTCTGCCGCCAGTTGGAGCCAGTCTAGCGTAGCAGAGGTGCGCTCTTTGCGTATCTCTGCAGCAGTGTATGGAGAGATACGTAGAGGGCGCACTCCTGCGTAGCGCGGCTCCGATGACGTCACTGACAGGAGCCGGTTCTTCTAGATGCAGGCAGCGGTGGATGGCGGCGTGGGATCGATCAGCGCGTATGGGGCTGGAGGAAGCCCCAGGTATGTATAGAATCTTTTCTTTAGGTTAGCTCTGGTTCCCTTTAACGATAATACCAAAGCCAAAAAGTCACACGGCGTATTATAGCTGCGGTGCACTGATTAGTAAAGTCAGGCATACTTTCCATTGAAAGTATGCTTCAATTCTGGTATATCCATGGAAGTTGGCCAGTTACACACTGCATGCAGCGCATTACTGTGGGGACCCGCCGCACCACAACACACCACATTTAGGGCTTGATTTACTAAACCATGATAACTCATATCACGGCCACGCTATTGTTTCCGCGCAGGTTGTCGCCTTTTGCGCGCAATCCCAAATTTGTATGCGCAATCATGAATGCATTGTTTTGGGTATGTTGTGCACTAAGTGTAAAAGGGGCCATCAAGTGTACATTTGCAACTTATTTTTATAATTAGGCCACTTGGTCATGCTAGTTTTGTGTAAATGCAAGTTTTGTGGTTGATATTAGTATTATTATAGGATACAAACCTGCTCTTTATGTGCTGTAAGGAGCCAATGCACTGAAACTTCCCCTTCACCATGATGGCTAATCTTGTACAAAGAGCTTCGCATTCTTCCATGCTGCAAAGACAAACAGAGCTCTTACATTTCATTCATATGTGTATAGATTATTTTATGTCCAACGAATATTAATCAAAATATGCTACAAATATATTAAAGACAGTGGATCAACACAACAGTCACTGTGGGGTATGTTCACTAAATAGTGGTAAAATTTCTGTGTGCATGTTGCGTGTGTAAATTTTACCAAGCATTAAAGAAACTAAATAATGTAGGTTTGTTATTGTAACGATTGTGAAATTCTCTCCGTGGTCAGCGCACAGGCCGTGCGCTGACACTGCGGAAATCCTCCACAAGCGTATAATTTGAGAGAACCCAGCAAAAGGTGCAACGCACCTGTAGAGGGAAATTCCTGTCGGCAGATGGAGCTGTGGAGTGCAGAGGAACAGATCCTCTGCCCTACCACAGACGCCAGATAGGAATTGTACGAAGGGAAGAAATGCAGGGCAAGATAGCCCTGAAAGAGAGAGAGCAAAGCGACAGAGGGTATGTGTGTCCACCAATCTAGTCGCCACCCTGCGACGATGAACACACAACCATGAAGATCAGGTGAGAAGGCAATCGCAAGAGATGGCGATTACTAACAGCAACACAAGACCGAATAAGCACAGATGAGGAATGTATGTATGTCCACCAATCTAGCCGCCAACCTGCGACGGTGGACACACAACAGAGGAAACCAAATGAGAACGCAATCGCAAGAGAAGCGAATGAGAATGAGCACAGAGACAGAATGTATGTATGTGCACCAATCTAGTCGCCAACCCGCGACGGTGCACACACAACAGCAGAAACAAAGTAGGAACGCAATCGCGAGAGAGGCGATTGCCAGAGGTGACACAAGGCTTAAGCAAGACAGGGCACGAGAGTAGCAAAGGCACAGCAAATCATACAATGAGAAGATAAGGAAAATAACAAACGCTAACTAAACGCGAACACCGCACTCATTCGCAACAGCGAACGCGTTTACAGCGCAGTCTCTGCGTGTTAAGCACAACAGAGACAAGCACGCCTAACTAACCCCCGCCACACAAACACCAAACAGAGAACGCGAGCGCTTGCTTAACGGTTACCTCACTGAGCCTACAGCAAGCGTTCGTATCAGACAAGACAGACAGACGGACGGGAAGTAGGATAGGAAAGATCCACTGCTCTTTCCGCCAGAGCAAGTGTGATCCAGGTAAAGTAACAGAGCTAGCAGGATCCACTGCTCTTACCGCCAGAGCGAGTGCGATCCAAGTATAAAAGCAGAGTTAGTAGGATCCACTGCTCTTACCGCCAGAGCGAGTGCGATCCAAGTATAGAAGCAGAGTTAGCAGGATCCACTGCTCTTTCCGCCAGAGCGAGTGCGATCCAAGCAAGACAGACAGATGAGATAGCCGGTGGCAACCGCTGCTCCAGCTATACTCCAAGAAAGCGATCAGAAGGATCCACAGCCGCTACCGCTAGAGGCTAGTGCAATCCAAGTAAGACAGATAAAACAGAAGGGGCTACCAGTAACAACCGCTGCCCTGGTTAGCACCCACAGACAGAACGATTTCCTGACGACCACCGTTGGCGACAGGACAATTGCAACAGAGAGACAATACAGACAAAACAGATAAGCAGGCTAACTGCACTAGAGAGGCTGCCTAGTGCAGTCCCCAGAATTACTCTAGCTAGCTACAACAATCCAACAGGAAAGGCTGACACTCCAGGAGTGATTTAACAAACCGTTATGACCAGCGAAGCCTTCTGGTCAGCAGCAGGCTTTTATACTGCCAGCCCTCCAACGAGACAGCTGAGCAATTTGCATGTATTGGTCCTACACATACTACGTGGTGGCACTTGCGGTAACAGTGGGTATGGCAGTAATGGAGGATAAGGCTGTGGAGTCACACCACCGAGATAGATGACAATTTACACTGGGGGGGTCGACAGCATTTTACATTTCATTTTACATATGGTAGCAGCGTAGGCGGCGCTGCTAGGCCAATTCCGGATATTGGCAATCGGTTTGCGGTGTATGGGCAGGCAACAGATTTGATCACAGAAAGATCTGTCTTTTGGTCAATCTGCCTATACATCGCTAGATGTCTGGGTACCTATAGGGTTGTTTGGGATAAGGAAAAGCATCAGCAGTAGGAAGAAGAGGGACATTGTCTTGGAATTATACATTAATATCTCTGATATCAGAGTGTAGATAATACAAGTGTTAGTGCTTTTACATAGAACATATGTTCTCCTTACATTACCATCAGTTTATTTTCACTGGGCCTCTCATTTAGCTACAGAAGCCTGCATTATTTCCATTTCCTCTTCTTGCTCCATATACTCCCATGATGGCTATATATATTCATATACAATTCTTTCATGAAACGACCTGTACTCTTATACATTCTTAAAAACCAATTACCCTGCCTGTTGCCCCATGTTATGACAGGCCATTACAGAGCACACAGCTCCATATTCTCGGCCTGCTGCCGTTCTCACCTCCTATCAATGATCTGCTCTCCAACCTATTCCCGCATCCCGGGAATAAAAAGAAAAATTGAAGCAAACGTCTTAATTTATTGACACAGCCCAGCAATGCCTCTCTGCCTCACTTTTCAATTTCTGCAGCTTGACATGGGCACCTCAATATGTCATATTATAGTAAAGAGCAGAGGTAGTTTATATGGCGCACAAAACAGTGGAAAAACTAAGACATGTGCAGTCATTATGTGATGGAATCACAGCACTAAATCAAACAGAGCAAGTTTGCAGGGTCCATCTGATTTATTATCGCTTGTACATACTCTTCCATATCCTCTGAGAAGACATCGTGTATGCAATCCTAGATCTTTAATTTCAGATCCTGGAGAGGCTTATTAGGTGATAAAACAGAATTTAAGAGATAAGGGGCATGAAAATGCCGCAGAATCAAAGCCGTACAGCAAAAAAACAACAAAGAAATGTACTTTTTTAAAATGGCTTGGTTTAGTTTTGCTTGCATCCAAAGTCGTACAATAACTAATAACTCTGAGATGGGGAAACAAAACCACTGATGTACCATTGTACTGTGGCGATTGTACATCTTCATAAATAGCTACGTTGCGTGTTTAAAAATACACCATTCACTGTGTACTGGGCGTAGATCATGCTTGCACAGCTAATAATGAGATAGCTGGCATTCGATAGTGTATATGTGAATTCATTGTAATTATAGATATCGGAGATGCAATCTTGCAATCTTTTCATAAACACGACACTTTGCACTTGGGTATTAACTCATGGTTTCCATTTGGATGAAAAAGAAAGTTATTGTTAGAAGATGATCTGGCATAGCAATGCGTACACAAATTTCTCATACGAAGCAGAACTTAGGTCACATTAAGGGCAGATCCTGTTAAGGGTGAACTCCAGCACTGATATAGCTTAGAGGCCACGGGTCTCAGTGTGGGTTTTACATTGGTCCACCTTAACCGATTGCCGACCGCATCACGCCAATGGGCGTGGCCGCGGCGTCAGCTCCAGGACCAGCTAACGCCGATTGGCGTAAAGTCCTGGGGAAGCAGTTTGCAGGAGATCGCGCGCAGGGTGCACGCGCATCTCCTGCTTGGTGGGCGGAGCAAAGCTGTTACACGGCGAAACCGCCGTTTATTTACATGTACAGCGCTGCGATCAGCAGCAGCGCTGTACTGGGGACAGCCGTGTCACACGGCTGTCCCTCTGGGGGACAAGAAAGCGATCGGCTCTCATAGGCAGAAGCCTATGACAGTCGATCGCCATAATTGGCTGGCTGGAGGGAGGGATAGATTTTAAAGAAACTGTTTTTAAAAAAACAAAAAACAAACAATAATGTTTATTAAAGAAAAAATAAACATGGGGGGAACGATCAGAACCCACCAACAGAGAGCTTTGTTGGTGGGGAGAAAAGGGGGGGGGGGATCACTTGTGTGCAGAGTTGTACGGCCCTGCAGCTTGGCCTTAAAGCTGCAGTGGCCAATTAAACTGAAATTAGCCTGGTCACTAGGGGGGTTTAACACCATGGTCCTCAAGAGGTTAAAGAGGAACTGTAACCAAGGATGTAACTTCATCCCAATCAGTAGATGATACTCCCTTTACCATTAGAAATCCTTACCTTTTTTCTCGAATAGATCATCAGGGGGATCTATATGGCTAATATTGTGGTGAAACCCCTCCCACAATGTGATGTCAAGACCTAGGTCCTGACAATTTTCTGTCTGTGAACCTCATTGCATTGTGGGAAATAACGTCCGTTTCCAACTGCCAAGCGACCAGTATTCCCTCTGTGCATATGTATAGCTATATAAAAAAAACGTTTAGCCTATCACATTGTTAGGGGGTGTAGTTATAGATAATGGCAGTTGGTGCTGTCCAGTTTTTTTTTTCTTGTCTGCCAGAAGTAAAGATGATTATGTTCAAGCTGATTGTGGATCAAACAAAATGAACAAATTCATGGCAAATATCAATAATTTCTTGATCTAATTTTTTCTATTGAAGGTATGAATTACAAATGTTACTCCTGTTTTATGCCCAGTCCACTGAGGCCACATTCACAGTGGTGCATTGCGGTGTGGTCAGGTATAACAAATGCTTTGTAGCACGGTTTACCCCACTGCAATGCACCACCCATGCAGCGGCACTCAGAGTGGTAGATGCGTTGTGGTGTAACAAGTTGCAGCATCGTAACACACTGCATACAATGCAAGCATAATGTAAGGCGCTGCTGTCACAATCCATTGCATTGCATTCCTGCTGTCGCAATGAATGCAATACAATGGCCACTGGAAATGTGGCCTAACACAATAGAATTCTCATTTACATTGCTAAGAAAGTAGGAAAAATGGAAAGAGAGGACATCACATACGCCCCTTCATTACTCCGGTAACCAACCACCAAACACTGGCTACCAGGGGGGTACATTGCACATTAGGGGGACAGCGTCAGATGCAGTGTCACAAGGCCAATTCGGCCTGTGGTGTATGGGCAGCCAACTGATCTCTATCTAATCAGATTCGCTTAGAGAGAGATTTGTTTCTTGGTGGAATCTGCCCATCATCGCTAGATGTATGGGCACCTTAAAGAGACACTGTAACATCAAAAAGATCCCCTGGGGGATACCCACCTCGGGTGGGGGAAGCCTCGGGATCCTAATGAGGCTTCCCACGCCGTCCTCTGTCCCACGGGGGTCTCGCTGCAGCCCTCCGAACAGCTGACGTCAGACCCGACTGTCAATTCAATATTTACCTTTGCAGGCTCCAGCGAGGGCGCTGTGGCTGCTTTCGGCTCGGAACTAGACGGAAATACCCGATCTCCGTCGGGTCCCCTCTACTGCGCAGGCGCCGGAGACTTGCGCCTGCGCAGTAGAGCAGACCCGATGGCGATCGGGTATTTCTGCCTACTTCGGAGCCGACAGCCACCAGAGCGCCTGCGCAGGAGCCGGGAAGGTAAATATTTACGTCGCCGCTGTACGGAGGGCTGCAGCGAGCCCCCCGAGGGACGGAGGACGGCATGGGAAGCCTCATTAGGATCCTGAGGCTTCCCCCACCCGAGGTGAGTACCCCCCAGGGGACATTTTGATGTTACAGATTCTCTTTAAAGGGAACTAAGCACCCTTTCTTTTATTGGAATTTCTCCTGGCATAGAAGCTGCCATGTTCCCCCCTCCCCTTCTCACAGTCCTTATTTATAGAAGTAAGGGATGCTATCTTGACACTTTCACTTTAGATAATCTGTTTGAAGAAACTGTCCTAATTACCCACCCCCTCTGTTGATGAAAAGGTATTGTTTACTTCTTGGTAACGACTTCAATAAAACAATTAGCTTCCCGAAATCTCTACGGCTGGGGTCGGACGGGCAGGCCTACTGAAGTAGGCAAATAAAACTTAATTGCTAAACTGAGTGTGAAATAAATATTTTATAATGAGACATATTGTTGACATGCATTTTTCATGTGCTATTTAGATGCCCTGGGTGCTAAAAATGGTGCTTGGTTCACTTTAAGTCTACAACATCATTTAGTCTCACTTATGTGTTTTCCATGCTTTAAGGCCCTGTCATCTTTCAGCACCTTCTGCCAGAAGTCATCCCTACATTCCAGGCTTGTCCAACCTTTTTGCATATGAGCCAGTTTGTAACTGCTTGTTTATGGGGGCCTGTGAGATCTGCTTTGGCTGTGCTCTGTTCAGGGACCTAATGCCTTAATGCAGGGGTCCCCAACCTTTTCCGACCCGGGGACCACTTTTTGAACAAATTTTTCTCCTGGGATCGGGGGGGGGGGGGGGGGGGGGATAGTCGGTTGGGCAGGTGCGCGATCCAGTGGACAGTGTCGTGCGCAGTAGGTTACAGGGGGAGTGGCTGGGGTGCGGCAGCATAGCTAGCATAGCTGCCATAGTATAGGGAGTTTAGTTGCCCCAGTATGGCTAGTATAGTTACCCCAGTATAGCTAGCATAGTGCCCTAGTATAGCTAGCATAGTGCCCCAGTATAGCTAGTATAGTGACCAGTATAGCTAGTATAGTCCCAGTATGAGTAGGTAGTGCCCAAGTATAGCTAGTAAAGTGCCCAGTATAGCTAGTATAGTGCCCAGTATAGCTAGTATAGTGCCCACAGTATAGCTAGTATAGTGCCCAGTATAGCTAGTATAGTGCCCAGTATAGCTAGTATAGCGCCCTAGTATGGGTAGGTAGTGCCCCCGGCCGCCGCTCCTGTTACCTTATGAGCGGGGGCGGCCACTTGTTCTCTTATATTCCCCCGTAGCTGCTCTCCTCTTAGCAGCACCTCATATTACACCAGCCCGTATTGCGGCTGTGAGGGGCGAGGGCCGGTGGTTGGGGACCCCTGCCTTAATGGACTTAATGCCAATATGCTGAGTGACCAGGACTACATCGGGGACACAGAGGTGAATATAATATACTTAATACAAGCACCTCCCTAAACTGTAAGTAAAACCCATTTGCACTATGACAACATAGCGTTTAAATTAAAATCTGAAAGCAAATGAAAACATATACAGTGCGGTATATAAATATATGAATTCTAAATATTGGTTGTGTAAAGTCATCATTATACCTGAGATGAGCCAAAATGCAGATATTTTTTTGCATTCATTTTCGCAAAAATAATGTTAAATCCAACTCTCAAGTGAAAATGCCATCGGAAATCATTTTGTAATAAGTTTGTGATTTTTTGCAAATTTTCACCCTAAAAATAAACTGATTTTTACGGTAAAAACACATTTTCGTGGTAAAAATAATGATTTTCTTCATTTTCACAAATTTTTACCATATTGTATTTACGTGAACATTTTCTTAAAAACAAAAATGCCTTTTTTGATGCGAAAATGATTTTGGTGAAAATTTGCGAGCAACACTGCTTGGAACATTTCACTGCCACATAAATATTCTTCAGTATGATTAGGGTGTAATTATGAATGCTACTTCCAGCTAAGCAAGAACATTTGCACAGTGAACAGTCCTCCCCATTGCATGGCTTATCATTGAGAACAGAAGCAATTGGTCAAGAAAATCTATATTGGACATTTGATCTCCCTGTCACAAATAAATCCATAATCCAATTTTAACATAATTACTTGCTACCTACTACTGCTGCCATAGATGATTATTATGCACTGAGAAAAGGTGTCCAGGCTTATTGAATTACACGAGTATCCAGTCCCATGCCTTTCAGTTTGAAGAACATTGCTGTAAATGTTTCAGTGCATATAACCATGATGTGTCATGTTCCACACACATTTAAACAACAATGTTCTGTATGAATATTGAAAGCATAATAGAAGGAGCTAGATTTGCTAAGCTTCTCCCAGGCTAGAGATCATTAACCTCCTGAGCGTTACGCCGCTCAGGAGGTGTTGTTATTTTTTGCCCGTTTTTTTTAATAATGGTCCCTAATGGCTATAAACCCTCTAGCTAGCCTAGTGCTAGCTAGAAGAAGTTTCCAGCACCCTTTGATCGCTGCCACTCCCCCGTTTATACGTTACCCAGCCTGGAACCAGCGATCGGCGCAGCCTCCCCGGACAGTTCCGGTCTTCACTACGGGGAGGATCGCAGATGACGTCGCCGACGTCGTGACGTCATGCACAAACCTGATCCTCCCCATAGAGAGACCGGAGCTGTGCTGGGAGGCTGCGCGATCGCTGGATCCAGGGGGGGGAGGGGTAACGTATAAACTGGGGGATTGCGGGGGAGCAGAGGGTGCCAGAGACTCCTACTAGCTAGCCTAGTGCTAGCTAGTCAATTTCTATCGATTTTTTGCTGCAAGGGGTACTCCTGGGGCCACAGAGCGGTATGCCCGACACAGTGTCGGGCATACCGCTAAGGAGCTTAAGGCTGGATTGAACTGGGGACCCGGCGCTGTCTTGAAGGTTGAGAAAGATATACGAAAAGATTTACACTGTTGTTTAACTAAAGTAACTAATTTTGGCGTCCTGTCTTGTTTTTGCAGTAATAATAATAATAATTCCAGGATTTGTATAGCGCTCCTCTCCTGTCGGACTCAAAGCGCTTGCAAGGCAGCCACTAGAGTGCACTCAGTAGGCAGTAGCAGTGTTAGGAAGTCTTGCCCAACTAAATAGCTGCTGGCTTACTGAAATGGGAAGAGCCAGGATTTGAACCCAGGTCTCCTATGCCAGAGGCAGAGCCCTTGACCATTACACTATCCAGCCTCTGGCCAGTAATGTTATTAACAACACATAAAGATAGTTTCTCTATGGACTGTTGCATGTATGTCTTCTCCTCTACAAAAGAGCATGACGTCTATTGCTAGTTACCCCATTCCTACAGCATGCAACACACTGCCTGCTCCAAAGCTTGGTATTTAATATTTGTACTAGTACTAAACTAACAATCATGGATCTACTTTCTTTGTTTATATTGCCCTGCAGTAAATATAATGGTTTTGTTTGAGGCCTGCTGGATCCACTGTCTTATTTCAGTTCCTATGCCCCAAATCTCCCCTGCAGTCTTCAATTTGTGTGGCGTGTCCCTGGTCAGCTGAGGGATGACAAGTGTGTCATCCCAACACCTGCTTACACTCAGTCCTTGATGTGCACAAGGTATAGGACTGAAGCAAGCAAGACAGAGATACAAAGAGAATCACAATAGAAAGGTACAAGCGGGAAAATCAGACATTCCAGGTCAGCAGCAGGTGATCAGAAAAGCACTGTACAGAATCTCAAAACGTAGCCAATCCAATAACAATCCAGGGGCCATACACTGTAGATCAAAATATAACAGCACCAAGGGACAAGGCAATATCAGGTCAAGAACAGTTCCAAAGGTCGGTCCAGGAAGACAGCAATCCAATAACAGGGTCAAGAGGCAAAGCAAGATCATACACGGAAATCCACCATAATAATCATATCCAGCGGAGTAGCACAAGGCAGATTTTACTATCACGGGCAAGGGTACAATGATCAGAGCAGGCTTAATCAGGAGCAGAGCATGATGGCACCTAAATCCTGACATTCCATTGGCTACTCCTATGATACTGCAGCTAAGCCTGCAGTAACCATTTTCCTCCACTAGGGGTGAAGTCTTACATAATAAGATGAGGGGCAAGCCGCATCCCCTCAACTAAAGGAAGTCCTAGCAGAATTGCTTGGCTCCTGCAGACGTCGCACTGACTCGCAGTGTAATTCAACCGCCTGAACTGGGTCTCAGAAGGGAACCGCTGTGGAAGTGTATGGAAGGTGAGTTCCTTACATTTAGTTGATTTTAATGATCTCAGATATAAGAATAATAAGAGGCCTGGATACATACCTGTGTGATGTTAATATCACTGCACATTTATCCCGAATCTCATCAGATATGATCTTCCAGAGATGCCTCTTTGTTTTGGGGTCCATTCCTGAACTTGGCTCATCCTGAAACAAAGAATATATATAATATTTTTAGTTTTTAGTTCCATTAGATCCTATTCAGGTAAAGGGATAAGTGCAAAGTTCACCATTGCTACATTGGCTTAGACTAGCAAATCTGTAATATGAATAGATTTTAGCTGTGATTCCAAAAAAAACTGAATATTTAGAGCACCTAAAGTGGAAGCTGCAGCTAAAGATTAAAGAGAATCTGTACTCTAAAATTCTTACAATAAAAAGCATACCATTTTATTCATTATGTTCTCCTGGTCCCCTCTGTGCTGTTTCTGCCACTCCCTGCTGCAATCCTGGCTTGTAATTGCCATTTTTAGGCAGTGTTTACAAACAAAAGACATGGCTTGTAACTAGAGTGTTATAGGCTTGAGAGTAGCTCAGTCTCTGACTCATACAGAGCTTGGAAAGGGTGTGTATAGCTTCTGCCAATGACAAGCAGTGCAGCACATTCTACACATTCCAGCCTCAGCCGACAGAGCGACAGAGCGGACAGAAGAGAGAAGATTAGATCATATAACAGAGATAACACAGCCACTGTTCAACTAGAAAAGGCTGCAGTAACACAGACCACATTAGAACAGGTATAGGAACTTATAGGATAGAAGAAATAAGGCTGAACATTTTGTTACAGAGTCTCTTTAAGTACAGCACTCTATTGGCCATGAACTAACATCCATAAACTGAAGATGGTGAACTAGCAGTAGCTGAGTCTCTGGACTCAATTATACACTAAATGATAATGTACCAAATTATTTTCAATTTCGTTGATAATATTATATGCCAACTAATCGTGCTAAACATATGATCTGCTATTCAACTTGGTCTGCTTGATGAGTGGTCACTAAAGCAAACCAGGAACAGCAATTAGGAAAAGGCCTGCACGTCCCATACAATAGATACAAGAATTGTTTTTGGGTGCTCAGTTCATAAGATGGGCAAAAAGCCCTAAATTCACAAGCTATGTAAATTGAATTGCACACCCACACCAGTAGAGCATGTATATGCAGATAAGTTTAAATAGAATCAACAACAGGTACAAAGATGCACAATTGGTAAGTGATACAGTGGTATATACACAATAGAGGCAACAAGCTTTAGCTGGCAGCATCCATCAAGGAGCACTATTGCATACTCCCTCAGACAAAGGACTAGATCCAAAACGGCGCTGTCAGGGTCATTTCATGATGTAGTCATCCTACTGCATGGACTCTCTTGCTTGTTGTCGTTCATAGTTGACTGTTTGCTGATCATTACTGAATAGTGCTGTGTACTACTAAAAGTTTGCTATATACTTTATACAGCCTACTTGTATATATGTGTGTAGGGTGACCATTTCCATCTGAAGCTTGTTGCATCTTTAGTGTATATATCACAGTATCACTCCCCTTTTGTGCATATTTGTGCATGTTGTTGATTCTATATAAACTTATCTGCATATAAATTCTCTGCAGCCAGTCAATGAGCAGGATCCAATGGATCCATTTTTTTTTTCATTTTTGAGAAACAAAAAGTGCTTGGATTATGGGCTAGGATTTGCACCCAAGATGTCACGACTGTTGCAGGAAAGTACTATTTACTATTATTGGTACTAATAAAAATGATGGATGAATTGCAATTTTTATGGCACCTTTTTTGCAATCTGAATGCTAATTGAAATTGGACAAATCCATGTCATCAGTGACTGTCCGATTGGTCCAGTTTCATGCTGCATACTGTTTGGGGATCAGCATTTCATTGATCATCTCTAGATACTGACTTATTTAGGAATAAAAGTCTTCTTGCTGGAGCAATAACATTATTTTTGGCTACTATTAGGGCCCATTCACACTTGAAAAGTGGCAAAATGGTAGCGCTTAGCGCTCTCGTTTTGCGTGGGTGATTTTACTGCAATTATCTCTGTAAAATCGCTGTACAAATTCACTTTTTTTGCAATCGCGATTAGCACTCTAATAGCATGCTAATCGCGAACGCTCTTCAATCGCAGCAAAATGCTGCATGCAACACGTTTGGGATTGCAGCTAATCGCAGTACGCCTGCGTTCGGCAGCAATCACAGCAGTGAAATCACTGCCATATAGTTACAATTGCGCTAGTATTTTAAAAAGCGCTAGCGCTTCCTGCGATTGGATTTAAATGGCCGCTAATTGCCCTAGTGTTAATGGGCCCTTAAGGTAAGATCCCAGTTGTACACCGGCTGGAGATCTGTAAGCCAATTCAGGCTGCACATCATAATGGAGGTGATCTCATTTATCACTGCTGCCTAAATTTCAGATAAACATACAGTGCACCCCATAAAGAGCAATGCAATCATAAATATATTTCTACTAATTATGTTGTGTAAATAAGAAGTAGTTTAGAAGTCTTCTTTACCAGAAGAAGAATAGATGGCCTTCCGATGAGGGCTAGAGCTGTTGAAAGTTTCCTTCTAGTACCACAGCTATAGTTGGCGGTTATCCTGTCTTTATACTGGACAAGCTGTAGCTTTTGAAGAAGCTGGTTGGCCACCTGTAATACAGACAAAAGGTAAAATCTGAGTACGCTTCTTATACTTTCATTCAAACTGTCTCAACAATTGTATTTTGAGTGCTTTTACTTCAGTACCATTAGTAGCATACACTTAATCTATTTGCAGCTTGAGTATGATTACTACTATAATTGGTTTAATTTATACATAATTTAAACATAAAGACATACCACAGACAAAAACAAGGCAACACTTAAAAGCAATTAGTTAAAATATCCAGTTAAATACATCAACCCACAGATTTATTTCAAGGTCATACAAAAATAGAAAAAAACAAAAAAAAACATAAAGGCCATGTGGATTGAGGAAATAGTGCAAACACAGTAAACAGAGAATTTATGCAAGTTAAAGTGTGTACACATGCACAATAACTGTCGCCCGTGAGGACTGAATGACAGCCGGGAAACTTGCATTGCTTCTAAGAGAATGGAGATGGGGTCTCCAAACTATTTTAGGTTCCCTTTAAATATGGGATGACACATACTTACATAAAGAGTACCTGTGAGCAAAAAAGGAAAATTTAGATACTTACCGTATATACTAGCATATAAGCCGACCCGCATATAAGCCGACCCCCCAACTTTTCCCTGAAAAAACAGGGAAAAATGATTGACCCCCATATAAGCCGGGGGTAGGAAATGCTGGATTGGTGCAGCCCCCCAGTGTGTCCCAATATAGCTAGTATAGTGCCCAGTATAGGTAGGTAGTGTCCAGTATAGCTAGTATAGTGCCCAGTATAGCTAGTAAAGTGCCCAGTATAGCCAGTATAGTGCCCAGTATGGGTAGGTAGTGCCTCAGTTTAGCCAGTATAGTGCCCAGTTTAGCTAGTATAGTGCCCAGTTTAGCCAGTATAGTGCCCAGTTTAGCCAGTATAGTGCCCAGTTTAGCCAGTATAGTGCCCAGTTTAGCCAGTATAGTGCCCAGTTTAGCTAGTATAGTGCCCGGTTTAGCTAGTATAGTGCCCCAGTATGGCTAGTAAAGTGCCCAGTTTAGCCAGTATAGTGCCCAGTTTAGCCAGTATAGTGCCCAGTTTAGCCAGTATAGTGCCCAGTTTAGCTAGTATAGTACCCAAGTATGGCTAGTATAGTGCCCAGTTTAGCCAGTATAGTGCCCAGTTTAGCCAGTATAGTGCCCAGTTTAGCCAGTATAGTGCCCAGTTTAGCTAGTATAGTACCCAAGTATGGCTAGTAAAGTGCCCAGTTTAGCCAGTATAGTGCCCAGTTTAGCCAGTATAGTGCCCAGCATAGGTGGGTAGTGCTCCCCCCCGCTCCCCCCGCGGCCGCTACTATTACCTTGTTAGACAGCTAGTATAGTGCCCAGTATAGGTAGGTAGTGTCCAGTATAGCTAGTATAGTGCCCAGTATAGCTAGTAAAGTGCCCAGTATAGCCAGTATAGTGCCCAGTATGGGTAGGTAGTGCCTCAGTTTAGCCAGTATAGTGCCCAGTTTAGCCAGTATAGTGCCCAGTTTAGCCAGTATAGTGCCCAGTATAGTACCCAAGTATGGCCAGTATAGTGCCCAGTTTAGCCAGTATAGTGCCCAGTTTAGCTAGTATAGTGCCCAGTTTAGCTAGTATAGTGCCCCAGTATGGCTAGTAAAGTGCCCAGTTTAGCCAGTATAGTGCCCAGTTTAGCCAGTGTAGTGCCCAGTTTAGCCAGTATAGTACCCAGTTTAGCTAGTATAGTACCCAAGTATGGCTAGTATAGTGCCCAGTTTAGCCAGTATAGTGCCCAGTTTAGCCAGTATAGTGCCCAGTTTAGCCAGTATAGTGCCCAGTTTAGCTAGTATAGTACCCAAGTATGGCTAGTAAAGTGCCCAGTTTAGCCAGTATAGTGCCCAGTTTAGCCAGTATAGTGCCCAGCATAGGTGGGTAGTGCTCCCCCCCGCTCCCCCCGCGGCCGCTACTATTACCTTGTTAGACAGCGGCCGCTTCCTAATCCGCGTTCCTCTTCTTCCTCAGAGTGCATCACAGCAGCGCGCCCGGCGCTGCTGCTGTGACGATGCAGAGTGCAGGAAAGAGCGCGGCTCCCTATAGCGGCGATCTGTATCGCCGTTACCAAGGGAACCGCTCTTTCCTGCCCCCTGCATCGTCACAGCAGCAGCGCCGGGCGCGCTGCTGTGATGCACTCTGAGGAAGAAGAGGAACGCGGATTAGGAAGCGGCCGCTGTCTAACAAGGTAATAGCAGCAGCGGCCGCGGGGGGAGCGGGGAGGTGGGGGAGCGGGGCGCGGACCACCCGACCACCCACCACTAGACCACCAGGGAAGACTCGCATACAAGCCGACCCCCCAACTTTTGACCCCCTTTTTGGGGGTCAAAAATTCGGCTTGTATGCGAGTATATACGGTAGCTCAGTAAAGCCTCTCGATGGTCCTGAGGCTTACCCCATCCTCTTCGACCTGACCAATCCAGCACTTGGGCTTGTTGAATATGTTATTTTGGCCATACTGCCATTGCACTAGTGCAGTCCGTGTCTGGGCAGTAGCACAAAGTCATTCATGCACAGTTTTTTCCTCCATGCATAAGTGGCTTTGTGCTACTCTGCAGTCACAGACCATACTTGGGCTCGTACATGGACAGGAGTGCAGCTGCAAAGAAAAGGGCCCCATCCAGCAGAGGGGGTTGAGGAGGACATGGGAAACCTCAGGATCATCCAGAGACTTTCCACTACTTGGGTAAGTAGCTAGCTTTTATTTATTTTTTATCACAGATTTGCTTTAAGCGTGAATTGATGATGACCCATGCCCCTTAACCCTTTAGCAGCCAATTTATTTAGAGGCTTGCTTCAGGCCAATTTATTTTAGCACATTGTTTATTTCTTATTTGTTAAATTTCCCTGCGTCTAGTTAGTTCAGCTGTAATTTGTATTAATTGCCACTTTTCAGTAGGAGTCAGTGTGAAACAATAACAAAGGACTTCTGCTTTCAGTTTCTATAGTTTCTGCTCAGTAAAGAGAGATCAAAGCATTCCAAGAATTACAGCACAACACGTTCTGCCACCTGAAATCAAAAGCAGTGCACTTATCTCAAACATGATAACTCTATTGAAGTTACTAATGTATTTAGATTATTTAGATTATTTTAGTACTGCAATTGATCATCTTATATACATTTTACCTTTCTTGTCCCATATTATGTCTGATTTTGCCAGGCCTGTTCATTTTTTTTCATTAAATTGCATCAATATTTTAAAACAATGCTGCATGCAAGCAGCAAAGGCTGAAGCCCTTACATGTACCATTGGAGAAGAACATACCATGCAATCTTTCGGAAATTTTAAACTCTACTTCTATTTATATACCAGCGGTTGAAAATTTGCCTAATTTACAAAGTTAACTGGAAAATGAAGTTTCCATATTCTACTATTAATTGTAATTCTTAATATAATTAATAATACAGCCAAGGTTAATGTACTTACTGATTTAATCTTTCTTTCTGGGATTCCATGTATTCGTGCATAATAGTATAAGTGCTCTAATCCAGTCATTAATTCATCCAGCGCATCTTCCTGAGGACAGTACCCGAAGGAAGTACAGTCATTATTGAATCCTAAAATATTTACCAGGTTCCTGGATGAAACAATAAGCCAATGATGAGTTTATTCTGTGCATGCAGAGACTGATATAATATTCAATACTTGCGATTCTTTACATACCCTATCTGGTTCCTGACACAGATGTCTCCACTAGATGGTGCAATGTCCCCTGTGAGCATCTTAAATGTTGTGGTTTTTCCAGCTCCATTTACGCCAAGGAGTCCAAAACACTTTAAATCATAGAAATAATGTTTTACTTACTAAATCTTAATTAACAGTGAATTAACTATGAATGGAAAGGACTACAGTATATATAAAGAAAGATGACATAACCATTGCTGTGCGTAGATTGGTCATTATTTAGCATTCTATTTGTACAGCTTTTTGTTCCTGGACTCTATTCTACCCTAGAATAATGTTCAGATAGGTATAAAATGTCAGCACCAGAGGACCTGAGAGACCCACCTTTATTACATCCTCAGAATACTGGCAGACAGCATAAGTAGTGTAGCCTAACAGACGTTTCACGGGTTATACCCGCCTCGTAAGTGACAGCAAACACATGTTGTGTTTTCTTCCACATGCTGACTCTGGTCTTGGAATCTGTGGTCTGGTGCCCAGATTCTTTCTACTTCAAACGTTTAAACCCAAGAATAATACTTTTAAAATACAAAGTTTTCCCTGATAGATGAAGAAACCCTTTTTTCTTTAGCACGTTTATTTACCTTTCGGCCTAATCTGTTTGGTTAATTAAATCATTTTGTGAAATATCTGCACAATAAAATAAACTAATTCAAAGCCATCCCCACATGCATCCAGAAAGATACCTTATTGAACTATTTAAAATTTAGCAGGAAGCCAAGTGGGATAAGGTTGCTGGGGAATTTTCTTTCTACTAATAGGGAGTTACTGTATTCTAATAACTATATACCTCTGGTATATAAAATTAAAACTCCTTTAAAGGTATGGGCGCTCTACATGATCTCCTTATTTGGTAGAATTAATTCTGGCAGAAAGGACATCATACCCAGAATACTATATCTGTACCGAGCTCTTCCAATATCCTCAGATGGGAGTTTGATAGCATTCAAAATTAGCCCCTAAACCAGTGATCTGCAAACTTGGCCTACCAGCTGTTAAGGAACTACAAGTCCCACAATGCATTTGCCTTTATGAATCATGACTGTGGCTGTCAGACTCTTGCAATGCATTGTGGGACTTGTAGTTCCTTAACAGCTGGAGAGACAAGTTTGCAGATCACTGCCCTAGACTAAGATTGACTTATGTAGCTAGGTCTAGAACACTGTGTGGGAGGGAAGGGGACAGAAGGGGGGCTGTGACTACTGATTGTAAAACAAATCCCCATGCGATTTAGACAAGACAAATAACATTTGTATTGTGCTTTTCTCCTGGTGGACTCAAAGCGCCTGAGCTACAGCCACAAGGGAACATTCTATAGACAGTAGCAGTGTTAGGGAGTCTTGCCCAAAGTCTCCTAAATAGGTGTTGGCTTACTAAACAGGAAGAGCCAAGGTCTGAAAGCATGTTTCCTTTGTCAGAGGCAGAACCCAGTACACTATCCAGCCAATGTATAAGTTATTATGTACAAGTTAGACTGGCCCTGATGGCATGCTCTCCCTCAATCAGTTAGATGGGTAGATGTTGGATACCAAATGGCATCAACATATTTTGCCTAAATACCCTGAACTTCAGCATGTCCTGAAATTAGCCATCATATGTTCTCATATACAGTGATTAAAATAAATGTGTCCCTCTGGAGCCTATATAACCCCCCCCCCCCCCCCATACTATGTCTGAAAAAATGTCTATATAAAAATTGTTTATTGTGATCTCCAGTAATACTTACCTCTCCAGGTGGAATACCCAGACTCATGTTGTTGACAGCAAACACGCTCTTGTTGACTTGGTGGAAAACTTTAGTCAGGCCCTGGAGAACCAAAAGATCACCATTTGCTGCGCCGCAGTCTACTCGGTCCCGCTCGGCCTTCACATCGTCATCCTCATCAGGGTTCTTCACAATATAAGGAAACATCTTGAATAATTTTTTAAAGGCTGTCCTGTTGCAGAAAAAGAAAAACGGGAATTAGCATTATTATTATTATTGGTTTATAAAGTGCCAACATGTTCCATGGCTTATAAAGTGCCAACATATTCCATGATTTATAAAGTGCCAACATGTTCCATGATTTATAAAGTGTCAACATATTCCATGATTTATAAAGTGCCAACATGTTCCATGATTTATAAAGTGCCAACATGTTCCATAATTTATAAAGTGCCAATATATTCCATGGCCAAGTTAGTTAATTGAAAAAATAATTTAAAAAAAATTATGGAATCTGCAATTTTTTTGCGGATTTATGATATTATGTGGAATCCGCATTTTCACGGTAAGCTTCTGCTTTCTCTGATTGGCCGAATACTTTTAAATCCTTTAAATGGCCTAAAATTTCCATGGTAATTTGATTTCTGCTGAACATTTCAGATTGGTCCAGTGGTTCCAAGTTTTGCGATTGGTCTTAAATTTCCGGGTCTCAGTAATGCAGTATTTCAGTGGAATTCCTATTCCCACATACAGAAAATTCCACAGAATTTCGGAAGCACATCCCTAGTCAGAAGACTGTGTACACTAGTTGTGGAAAGGAAAGGCTTATTCTGTGCTATTTTTATAGACAGTAGGAAGAAAAAATACCGCTCCATGCATTTTCTGTCTTGTCACAGGAAATAAAGACTAATATAGATATTATGCTTCCACACAGACAAGAGACAATTTATTACAGAAAATGAAATTCCATGCAGCCAGCATCAACAATTATAAATTATAGATCAGCTCCCGTTGATGTAGATGAGTCTGTAACCTTCAGTGTGCACATACTGACAATGAAAAAGAAATGGATAGCAAACAAAACCCTACATTATGGATCTTACTCTATTATTTATGTTTTGCAAGGAGCAAAATATTATGAGTGCTATAGTAGTCATTAGCCAATATGAACCATTGGCCCTTATGCAATTCACCTTTTCACGTAAGTTTTCACTTTGGAGATATTTTTTCATCGTCAATTAACCTCGTTGGGGCTTTGATTAGTTCCAGATTTCAGGGCCTAAAAGTGGTGCAATCACACCGTAGAGAACTTTGCGGCAGGCCAGCTTTTACTCACCTCTCCTGGGATCCAGCGCTGCAATTCTCCCTCCGTCCTCCGGGTTGCAATGTAACCCTGTAGTGAGATTGCCTTTTGTCATCGAGATGACAGACGATTAACTCACAAGAGGGATGTAGAGCCTCCGAAGACAGGAAGGAGAATGGCTGCTGACGTCTGGATCCCGGGGGAGGTGAGTTAAAATGCCCGCTGTGCATTAGGCTCTGCACAGATCTCCTAGCAGTTACCCCAAGTCAGGCTGGGTATTACCACTCCTGGCTTCTTTTTTCCACTGCAATACAACCAGGGAGGTTAAAAATAAATTTTCAGCTCTCTGCAACTGAAAAATTACCAAAAAGTAGGTTAAAAAGTACTGTCAAAATTATTCTGAATATTTTTTGTTTGTTGTTGGCTTAAAGTCATTTTATTGATAATCTATTGTTACCTAGGAGAAAACTAAGGAGAAAAAGTGAATTGAATAAGGGCCATTACATTGTTATTTTATTCTATTAAATGGAATGAAGGTTCGGTGCTCTGCACTACTGTACTTTGAATTTAGCTCATATGATTAAATATAGTACATATACTGCTCAAAAAGAGGGGGGGAAAGAACAATTTTTTAATCAGTGCACCATGTCACATCAATAGAACTTCTGGTGTGGTGCCCCAGAGGGGTTTGTTAATCAGTTTCAGTTGCTTTGGTGTTAATGAAATTAACAAGTAGTGCACTAGAGGAGCAATAATGAGACAATCACCAAAACAGGAATAATTCAAATAGTGGGGGCCTTTTGTTGATCTTTTCTGACAGTTTTCTTTTCTCTAGTTTTGCAATGGGGTACAATCAGTGTTGCTGCTAGTAGAACGAGGCAATCAATATGTATCCTTGCCAGAAGGTTTTGCTGGGAGTCCCCCACAGTCTGAAGGGCATGCGGTAGGATTCCATAAGACGGTTATTCTAGGAGTTATCCCATCAGCAAGACTGGACTCTGCTTCTTTGGGCAAAAACTGTTCCAAAGCAGTTGGCTGATGGTGTAATGGTTAAGGGCTCTGCCTCTGACACAGGAGACCGGGGTTCGAATCTCGGCTCTGCCTGTTCAGTAAGCCAGCACTAATTCAGTAGGAGACCTTTGGCAAGTCTCCCTTACACTGCTACTGCCAATAGAGCGCGCCCTAGTGGCTGCTGCTCTGCTCTGGCGCTTTGAGTCCGCAAGGAGAAAAGCGCAATATAAATGTTATTTGTCTTGTCTTGTCTTGTCAAAGCACTACTACGTGAACTGGCGCAGTAGTGGTCAAGTGCATGTAATTTACAAAAAGTGCAGGCACCTTAAAGCGGATCCGAGATGAAAAACTAACTATAACAAGTAACTTGTCTATATATCTTATCTAAAGTTTAGATAATTTACATAGCAAATCTAGCTGCAAACAGCTTCAACGGTTTATGATTATTTATTCCTGTGATACAATGAGGGCAGCCATGTTCTGTTTGTTACATTACACACAGGCAAGCTGATAGCATCTCCAGCCCTCAGCCTGTGAAACCTTAACTCCCCTCCCCTCCTCCCCTCTGCCTCTGAAATCTCTGGCTAGTAACCTCCTCCTCCTCCTGCCCAGACTGAGCTCCCAAAAGCCCTTGGTACATGAGTCTGAGAATGCCAAGGCACTCTGAAGATGTGGGTGAGGCTTGTTTAGTTTATAGGGAATTAGAGTATTAAAACAAAACAAAAAAGTATTTGGTTTCAGGAATGCCATATAAACTATTTGAAAGGAACACAAATATGCAATGAGTAAAAGTTTATCTCAGATCCAGTTTAAGAGCATACACTATGCTACCGGCAGCATGCATAAGGTGCAAGTGTAACATTTACCTTGCACTCCACAATTTACCTCACGCTTATTCAGGATATGAATCAACCCCATGATGAGATAAACATATGTTAAGTCCCAATCCTCGTTATATCTAGGCTGTGTTCCATTTTTATTGTCTCTCACTGTAAGGTTTAAGTATCCAGGGCTCTAGCTCAAGATTTGTCTATCTGTTGCCATTCACCTGGGACACTAAAAACTTTAAACCAACATTTTTAACTTTGAGATACAAATGAAGACTATGGGATTCCAGGAAAGTCCTATTTAGAATTAGGGCTGTAAATGAAATGATTTATCTTATCAGTTTATTTTCACTTCAGGTTTGGAGAATGAGTATGATGGTGCCCTTTACCCATTCCCACAAATAGTAAAAAGTTAAAATAACACCCAAGCTGTCCCAATCTTTGTAGTTCTCAGATGTCTTCTGAGAGTCTTGATTGAAGACCTCCTGAAAAAGTGCATAGTGCCTCTAGACTGAACTGTAGGGAGCCCCAGCAAAAATATTTTAAATGACCTGCCAGAGCTCCCCATCGGTCCCGTCATGGTGAGGATCGGTCCCGTCATGGTGAGGATTCTCATCACTCAAACTAGTGCACTAATGATAAACCTCAGTGGGATTCAAAGAAGCTATTCACTGCAGTATAGATGGGTAGTAGATATATGAGACATACTGTATAAGAAGCATCCTTGAACCTTCATGCACAGGCTTTCTACATGTCTATTAATCTAACCAAGGATAGCCTCCAGGAGACTCAAACATGGTTTTGCCACAGCTTTCTTCAATTTGCTGTGATGCAGTTGAGCAAACAGTCATGGGGAGGGGAGGAAGGCTTCAACTAACAAAAGACCCCTGAACATTACAATAATCTGAATTCCTGAGAAAACTTAAAAAAAAAAAGGTGAGCTTTATTGTTAAAGAGAATCTGTACATAGTTGCTAATCAGAGTGTGATAGGCTGAGAGGAGAGCTTGGAGTGGGTGTGTAAAGCTTCTGCCTATCACAAGCAGTGTGTAATGGATTGCGGAGATGCCGCCACGCGGTCTGGCAGCGGGGCGGCTGTCTCCGCGTTCGGACCGGTGGTTTCCACAGAGCAGCATACGTCTGGTTTGGCTGGGCCTTCTAGTGCACAAAGATGGAGAGCTACACGCGCGCGCCGGGAGGCAGGACCTTTATGCTAGTAGGAGAGGGATCAGCTGATCAGGTCGATCAGCTGATCCCAGCGCAGTTATTGATTGGCTGAGTGGTGCTGGGCGGCGCTGAGGAGCGCTGCAGTATATATAGATCTTGCTGGTCAGTCTCAAGTTGTCTGCCGTTGTGAATACTTACGTGTGAGCACTCAGACCTCAGTCAGATCCCACAGTGTGTTAGAACCAGGTGGACCTGGGAATTCACACTTAGCCAGATTACGCTTGTGTTATACTTTAGACCAGTTCCGGGGTGTTGAGACCAAGGACCTCACACCCAAGCTTAGGATTACTGTGTCATTGCTGTGTTATACTTTAGACCAGTTCCGGAGTGTTGAGACCAAGGACCTCACACCCAAGCTTAGGATTACTGTGTCATTGCTGTGTTATACTTTAGACCAGTTCCGGGGTATTGAGACCAAGGACCTCACACCCAAGCTTAGGATTACTGTGTCATTGCTGTGTTATACTTTAGACCAGTTCCGGGGTGTTGAGACCAAGGACCTCGCACCCAAGCTTAGGATTACTGTGTCATTGCTGAGGTATTATCTAGACTAGTTCCTGGGTGTCGAGACCACGGACCTCACACCTCAGACTAGGACTCTGCTTTATTTCTGTTATGACTATTTGCTCTGTCGACCTCTCTATTGCTTTCTGATTCGGTACCTCTGCATATCTGCCTACTTGTTGCCAAACCCTGCCTGTACCCGGTTACTGAATCAGCCTTCCTTCTGTCTCTGTACCTTATCTGCTCATGTGTTGCCGACCTAGCCTGCCCGACCTTCCAGGCTATCACTCACCCCTTGAGTGCTCAGTCTATCTGTACTAACTGTGACACAATTCCACCAAGTGTCAGTTGCAACTAGGACTCCCGCTCCTCAGAGAGTCCGGCCTGTTAGCAGCCAGTGGCCTCTTCCCCTGGAGGCCCCTGGCTGCAGTACAGTCTATTATCTGATCTCCAAGTATCACTGGTTGCCAGGTTCTCACTGTTCCCTCTCTCAGGGAGATAGTCCCTGCACACCCCAGGGCCACCTGCCCCTCAGGTGGTTCTTGGCCGAGCTGCCTGTATCTCCTGCCTCACGGGAGATAGCCTACAGTTACACCAAACACTTACACTCCATTAGGTGTCCAGAGGTTAGTCATACTTGTATTATTGGTGATTCTGCAGATCATCCATAATAAAGTATACATCTGTATTGTTGATGATTCTGCAGATCATCAATCAGATTCTCTCTGTGTGCTGACACCGATCGTTACACAGTGCTGCACATTCCACACATTCCAGCCTGAGCCCGACAGAGCCGAAAGAGGAAAGAAGATGAGAATTATTACAGAGACAGTACAACTAGAAAAGGCTGCAGCATGCCAGAGCACATTAGAACAGGTATAGGAACTTATAGGATAGAAGAAATAAGGCTCAAAATTTTGTTACAGAGTCTCTTTAACAAAATATTTGTTTGAGGGGCTGGGTAGTTTTGATTTACTTTTGAGTATCTGAAAGGGAGGATCTTTTGCATGGTACTTTATAAGCACTTGAATGATATGCTTACACATATTAGCATACTTTAGAACATTCCATGCCCTCACCACTAATGAAAGTGAAAATTGCAGACAGAGTCATTTTAGATATCTATCTTCTAATCTCTCTTTCTCCCTCTCATTCATCCATGTCTGGCCCAGTATCAGTATATATAACAATCATTTTCTTACTTGACACTGTACATGATTCCATCATTGATTAGCAGGCGAAGTAGAAAGCAGAAAGAGCCTTGGACAGTCATGGCTACAAACATATATCCCAGTATATCCATACTGAACACATCACTGATGTCGTTACTTCCATAGATGGCCATCTGGTCTGCCATAGCCTGTTGCTGTGATAGCTCAATCAGCCCATAACCAAAACAGAACTGAGGGAAGATCTTGAAAACATTTACGAGGGCATTGTAGGTATTGTTGAGACTCTGTAGGGGAAAGGGTAAAAAGTAATGAACACTTTTATATACATTTTAAGTAATCATTGATTGAAAACTATAATCAATATACTGTAGGTTCATGTGTGTCGTTATCGAAGCAGGTAGTATGGATGCAAGGCTTGCTGGTAATTTAGGAGGTGCCATAGGCTGCAGTGCAATTTACGGCTATGCTTGTGCCTAGTGAGTAATATAGGCGTTGAACTACTGTATAGCCTAACTCCAGCTAGCGGCAATTATTGCATCGGCTAGTATTGCCAGAGTTAAGCTAATGTATAGCCAAATCAGACTAGTATGAAGTGGCGGTGCTTCATTAATAAACACTGGGCTATACTATAGCTGATCGCCCTTTGGCTATGGCAGTTGGTGTGACACAATAGGCACTCAGCTGTAGAATTGTAAGGGGGTTGCGAGAAGTGCGGCCCGCACTGGGGTGTCAGATGGGCAGGGGTGACGTCATGTGATACCGCACAGTCTGGGGCCCAAACAGTGGCTCTGCCACACTGGCCCCAGCTGTGATAGTAACGCTCTGTTCCCCTTCTGCTGCCCCCAGAGCTGTGCTGCTGCTGTATACATTTCAGGCCTGCAGATCATCAGAGCGGCGTGTGTGTAACAACTCTCCTGATTCCAGCGTGGGAGCCTCTCTTCTCTGCTCTCCTGCAGCCATCCATCCTCCAGCTCGGTATCTCTCTGCCTCCTCGGTCTTCCTGTATGTCACATGGTGAGTTCACCGGACATACAGGAAGACCGAGGAGGCAGAGAGATACAAGCAGGAGGATCAGAGGAGAGGGCTGCAGGAGAGCAGTGAAGAATGGACTCCCCATGCTGGAATCAGATGGGTTCTTACAAGCACACCACACTGATGATCTGCAGGTCTGCTGTGTTATTGTAGCTAATAGGCCCCGCCCATGCATGGCTATTAGGCCTCACCCCACTGGTTTAAGCCACGCCCCCTACTGGCCACATGTTAAGCCATGCCTCTTATGGAAGGAAGGTAGGAAGACTCATGTTGTCCCAATCTCTTCAGGCAGCTATAACCCAAGTAACAACAAAGGAATGTAAGTGCTACTTGCTGTGACCCCCTGCTGCCTTGGCTTCTGTGTCACTCACTGCTATTTTTGCTAATCTTCTCGCTGACACCCCTTTGCTGTTACCCCTATGCTGTAAGCGCTGTTTGTCGCCCCTTCCCACTGTTATCACCCCCTTCCACTGTCATTGCTACCTGTCACCACTTGCCGCTGTTGTCACTATGTATTGCCCCTTGCCACTGTCGTCGCCACTTGTCGCCCCTTTCCGCTGTCACCCCAATTTACCCATCCCTACCTGCCGTTACTGCAATCTATCTATCCCCACCTGCCGCTACTGCAATCTACCTATCCCTACCTGCCGCTGCTACCATCTACTTATTCCCACCTGCCCCTACTACAATCTACCTATTCCCGCCTGCCGCTACTACAATCTACCTATCCCTGCCTGCCGCTACTACAATCTACCTATCCCTGCCTGCCGCTACTACAATCTACCTATCACTACGGTGACCGTAGGGATAGGTAGATTGTAGTAGCGGCAGGCAGGGATAGGTAGATTGTAGTAGCGGCAGGTAGGGACCCTACCTGCCGCTACTACAATCTACCTATCCCTGCCTGCCACTACTACAATCTACCTATCCCTGCCTGCCGCTACTACAATCTACCTATCCCTACCTGCCGCTACTACAATCTACCTATCCCTACCTGCCACTACTACCGCCCGTCGCACGCGCACTCGCCCGCCCGCTCCGCCGGCCAGCTCGCCCTGCATCCTGTCCCAACGGCTGTCAGTGCTTGACATGCGTAGTAGTGCAAAAGCACTGACACTTGGACACGACGCAGGGACACTTGAGGCTTATTAGGTAGGATATACCTACCTTGGAGTCTGAATCTGGTTACATCATATGAAGACTTCTTCACTTTTTTTGCCAATAGCAGAATATATGGCAGCCATACAAGTGTACCAATTAAAGTACATATGTAACATTTAAAGGAAAAAGTTAGATACTTAGCTCAGTCCACGACCCCTCTGCAGCAAGCCAGGACTCTCTTCCTCTTTGCGGCCATACCCCCATCCGTGTACAAGGGCTGCATTGCATGGCCGTGAGAAACTCTCAGCTTTAATGTTGAGGATTATTTAGAGGGTCGAGCACAGGATGGGTGAAGGAAGACCGGGAAAGCCTCTTGACCAAGCGGTGGCTTCCCACCACTGAGGTAAATATCTAACTTGTTCCCCTTATCCTGATTACAGGTACCCTTTAAGCCTATCCTCATTGCACCCGTTCTTAATCTGGGCATCTCATCACACCAGTAGGACTTCAGTCCATAGAATCTCCAAGCTATTACTCCCAGCCACAGGCTTCTGAGTTACACGTAACTCCAATATTAAACCTTTCTTGCAGTCTTTAAATATCCCTTATTACAGTTGTGCACACAGAGCCATGCATCATATATGTCTTTTTTAACACCTTTGGCATAACATTTATCAGCCACTGAGAACATCTCACCAATTCCTTTATTATTCCTCCGGGATCATTTATCAATGTGTCTGGGGAATTCTGCCAACATACCATCTACTCTGTGAAATGAGATCTTACATAGCTTTTTTCGCCGGATAATTGAAGGATAGGATTCTTTTGCTGATATGTTTCATATTGAAAGGGAATGGAAATAGACGGCAAAACCTCAAGGCAAATGAAGTATTTTAGCTCAAGACGATGTTGGGCTTCTGTGGCCAGAGAGCACTTGCATTGCAGGCCAGGTGCAGGCAGACAAAGCCAACATTTGGAAACAGAGGAGTTGTAAACATTAAAAAAAATGTTGCCAATACAATAAACGACAGCTGGTAAAGATATTAAAGCATTTGAATTAAGAGATCATAAACAGCTGTCTGTACCATACCGAAATGCAGATATGATGCTTTATTTCATCACTATTAAAGCAAGCAAATGTTTTAAGGGCATAAAGATTTTTCTTTTCTAAATGTAGAGAAGCTACATATGAACACTCTCAGTATTGACAGTACAACACTATTTCAGAAATGCTGCAGAGCTGAGACACAAGCAATGATATTAATTTAGAGGCAAATTGTGTTCACATTCTAACTGATGCTATCACCAACATGGCCGGATTTCAGGCAAGGCAACAAAGGCCATGGCCTAGGGAACCAGGACAGCAAGGGGCAGGCAGTGGACAGCAGGGTGACAGTAGCAGTTAGCCTGCCAAACAGTCTTCCTGCTACACAGAGTTTGCACATAGAGGTGGGCGGCTACCAACAGCCAGATCTGGCACTCAGGGGATGAAGGGGCAGGGAACAGGCACTAACAGTGATCTCTGAGCTGCCTGTCACTCACTGACTGTGCCACTCACCAAGGAGTTTACAATCTAATCTGTCTTCAGAGAAGCTTGTAATGTAATCCCTGGCATCACTTCACTAACTGTCCTGAGAGAAGCCTAAAATGTAATCCCTGCTGTGTTGGGGTAAAGTTTAAATTGATGTTGGTCTGGGGGCTGGCGATAGCGGGCCTTGGGCAGTAAAAAGTACAAATCGGGCCCTGATCACCAATACAAGCAGTTAGAGATTTTGTTTTGAATGATCAATCTCAGATTGGTGATAGAGCGTTTAGGTACCCAATTTTCCAATGGGTACCATTTTGGTGCTCTGATAACATTCCATCAAAGAATGAACATTTTTTGTTTGAGTTGTATATGATACAGTTACAGTATGATGTCTAACACCACTGTTGTACTGTTTCCATTATTATATTCCCTTACCTAAATGATACTGTGTAAAAGTGCACTATATTCATCTGTATCTGTTCATCTGTACCTTGAAAAGCACTATATTAATCTGTACCTTGAAAAAGGAAAAACCCTATATGGTCCTGAAATGGGAACCTAACTGATTCTGAAGTTATATAGTATTTCCCTTGCATCTTTTTAAGGAGGTTTATGGATCTGAGAAGGTTCCACAAGGCTCACAAAAATTGTCTGTGCATTTTGCTTTAAAGTGTACCCAGGGCAACACGTGACATGATGAGATAAACATAAGTACAGTGCCAAATACTAACCAGGCTGTTTTTCTTGTTTTATTTTGCTGTTGGAAAGAGTTAATTTTCAAGCATGCAAGTGACAGCTTCTGTCTTGTCAATACCTTGTCGGGAATATAGTAAACTTCACTGATAAGCAAATTACAACCAATTTTAATGAAATTAAAAAATGGATGATGAATAATCCTATACAATAAAACCTAACTGTCTCTGCGTCATCCACTTTCCCTATCTGTCCGTCCGTCCGAAGCTTTTTTTGTACTGTGCATGTGCGCTGTACAGAAAGCTGTTGGGACGAGAGGTCGGGCTAGGGTGCAGGGCGGCCGTGTGCGCGTGTGGCGGGCGGGTGCGTGCGCGGCGGGCGCGCGCTCGCGCTCTGAGTGGCAGTGGTAATTTAACTACCTAGAGCCCGTTTTTAAACGGCCTTAGTAGACTAGTGTAAGTTATAATAGCCAACAAAAAAAATCATATTTATTTATTTTGTCTGGACATTCTATGCAGTTGGAAGCCACTTGTTGATGGGCCGAAATTGATACCTGCACAGCATTGCATAGACTGGGACCACACTTCCAATTTCACGCAATGTAAAATCACACATAATGCTTAACACTGGTGATGCGCGTGTACATTCGGAATGCCAAGATTTTTTTTAACACACATCACATGCGTTTAAAAGCTGAGTCCCCAATGCATAAAAATCACAAATCGCATACGATTCCCATGAACTGCTCGCAAATGCCGGCAGGCTATGATGGGCGGCGCATGTGTTAAAACGTGCATTCAATATGCAAAATCATCAGCCAAAAATGTGGACACAAATGTGGCCCCTCCCTTACTGGATAATGTCCAATGAGACTTCTATTTTATATCAATGTTTAGGGGATTTTCAAAATGAATGATTAACTTTATGTTAAATGTACACATACAGTAAGAAACCTCCATGAAATATAAATTTTGCATGTTTTACTAGTGTAACAAAACACTGAGCAGAAGAAATACCTGGTAGTCTTTGTCAGTTGTGCTCTTGATCTGCATAAGCATATACACTACAGAGCATGAAATGATGGTATTGATCCCAATGAACAGGTTGATGCAGACGTAAGTAATGAATGCCATGCCAACACTTTTGAACGTTCCAGCTATCAGGTACATCCAAGCAAACGTTGCAAAGCTAAGAAAGAAAAGTGTAGGACATTACCATGGTGTCAATGTAAAGCCAACTTATGCAGTAAACACAATACATATAACCAGTACATTCAAGTTACTGTACTTGTAGCTAATAAATACCATACAGTCCCATACTGATTATGTGAGGGATGGGTAAAAGCATTAGTGGAGTGATGGGCCTAAAAAGGAGTCTTGGCAGATTATACAGACATACAAGCAGCTTATATTACTTAGAGTGGACGATTCTAGTTGTTTCTAATCTATATGAAAAAAATATCTAATCTAAAAAAATGCAGCTGCAGCTTTAAAGAGACTCTGTAACAAAATGTTCAGCCTTA
The DNA here is from genome assembly GCF_040937935.1 of Hyperolius riggenbachi. Taxonomy (NCBI): domain Eukaryota; kingdom Metazoa; phylum Chordata; class Amphibia; order Anura; family Hyperoliidae; genus Hyperolius; species Hyperolius riggenbachi. The sequence continues at coordinate 229,182,500 of NC_090652.1, read as the reverse complement.
TTTCTTCTATCCTATAAGTTCCTATACCTGTTCTAATGTGGTCTGGCTTACTGCAGCCTTTTCTAGTTGCACAGTGGCTGTATTATCTCTGTTATATAATCTAATCTTCTTTCCTCTGACGGCTTTGTTAGGCTCAGGCACTCAGGCAGGAATGTGCTGTTCTGCTTGTGATAGGATAGAAGCTATACACACCCTCTCCAGGCCCCCTGCAGGCTCTGTATGAGTCACAGACTGAGCTTCTCTCAGCCTATCACATGCTAAGTATTTTGTTTGTAAACACTGCCTAAAACTGGCAATTACAAGCCAGGATTGCAGCAGGGAGTGGCAGAAACAGCACAGAGGGGCCCAGGAGAACATAATGAATAGAATGGTATGCTTTTTATTGTAAGAATTTTAGAGTACAGATTCTCTTTAAAGAGGAACTGTAACTAAGGATTGAACTTCATCCCAATCAGTAGCTGATACCCTCTTTCCCATGAGAAATCTTTACCTTTTATTTGAATAGATCATCAGGGTGTATGTATTGCTGTTATTGCAGTGAAACACCTCCCACAGTGTGATGTCAGGACCAAAATCCTGACAGGTCCTGACATCACACTGTGGTAGCCTTATTGCATTGTGTTAAATAACAGATGTTTCCAACTGCCAAGCATGCAACCAGTATCTCACTCTGTGCATGTTTATATCTATAAAAATAACATCCTTATAAAGAGGAACTCCAGTGAAAATAATGTAATAATAAAGTGCCTCATTTTTACAATAATTATGTACAAATTATTTAGACAGTGTTTTCCCATTGTAAAATCTTTCCTCTCCCTGATTTACATTCTGACATTTATCACATGGTGACATTTTTACTGCTCGCAGGTGATGTCAGTGGAAGGAGATGCAGATTGCTTTTTTTGGCAGTTGGAAACAGCTATAAACAGCTATTTCCCACAATGCAATGAGGTTCGCAGACAGAAAACCGTCAGGACCATGGTGCTGATATCACACTGTGGGAGGGGCTTCACCAGAATATCAGCCATACAGACCCCCCTGACGATTCGTTTGGGAAAAGGAAAAGATTTCTCATGGGAAAGTATCAGCTACTGATTGGGGTGAAATGCAATTGTTGGTCACTGTTTCTCTTTATGCTATTACATTGTTAGGGGGTGTGGTTATAGATAATGGCAGTTGGTGCTGTCTGTATTTTTCATGTCTGCCAGCAGTAAAGATGGTTATGTGTAAGCTGATTGTGAATCAAACAATATGAACAAATTGCATGGCAAATATCAATCACTTCTTTTCTATTTTTCAACTTCTCACTTTGCAATATATTGATTTATTGTTTTCCCCTTTTCACTAAAGTTCCTCTTTAAAGCTACAAACAAAGCCATACACTACCATATATGTCCAACGTGAGGACTGATCAATCTTCCCAGGTTACAATTTGACTGGGAAGCAGTGAACAGTTTACCACCTTGCACCACTCGATATCGATTAAAATTTTAGCTAAAATGGGATTGAGGATCACTGCTAGCTTTTCTCTGATGGATGAAGTATCAAATAGAGATGATCAGTGGGGTGCAAATTATTCTGACAATTCAGAAAACCGACAGTGCATTTAATAGGACTAATATCAAGGTGAATACAATTTGCATGCAAGCCAGACTCATTTACATCTCATTTGACCATCTCTAGTACAAAACTATGTGAACCTTGGTTATCATATACATTTATTGCACATGGCCTCCCCGCGCTCCCAACACACTGGATGTGAGAAAGAGTGGACAAACCAAGTTTAAATTAAAACATCAATCAATGTGTCCTTGACTGTTGACATATTTTTTATAGATTTTAATGTTTATCTAATCTAATGTCTAATGTGTTAAATAAAGCATTTTACATTGTATACCTAGTTTCATATTCACATCACTGATCTTCTAGTAAGTAGGGATGGTCAATGAGAATTAAATAATTTTGAGTCGATGCAGCATTATGCACATTTTGTATGCAAATTTATGCAGCTTAAAAATGAACCAATCAGATCCTGCTGAGGTAAAATTCGATTGGTCCATTTTCAAGCTGCATGAATTTGCATACACAATTTGCATAATCCAGCGTCAACTAGAAATTATTTAATTCTCATTGACTACTCATCCCTACTAGCTAGGTCACATCTTATGTGAAGATACTGAAGTGGGGAGAACAAGTGGTTAAATGATAATAATGAAATGCACAACTTACCCAAATAAAACAAACAGCAGAGACACTGCTCCGAGGTTGGGGAAATTATAGAATGCTGGCAGTTTAAAGGCTGCTATCATTGCAATGGAAAGGGCCACTGGTATGAAGTAGATAACCTAGATAAAAAAAAACACAGAACAAATTGCTTACTTCTTATACAAGATGACTGTAGTACTAAAAAGAAGGATGTATAAATGTTAAGCAACAAATATTTTGCTGCTGAACAACACCACACTGGTTGCATCTTTTGGGCCTAATTTACTGATCTTCTCCTGAGCTTGAGATGATTAGGAGAACATCCGGGATTAGTCTGCTTTAGGGGACCCAATGGGAATTCCCATAGGCAAATGGCCACTTCCATTTGTAAGAAATAGTAAACCCAGCAAGAGTCACTATCCACACCCAACAACCAAATAGGTTTAGTAAAATTGTGTTGAAGTCCTGGGTGCTTATGCAATTCACTATTCCTCCTTTGTTTTCTCCTAGGAGAAATTTTTTCATCTTATGTTTAAAATAACTTTTTAGCACTCTGCAATTGTAAACAATACTAAAAAGTAGGATAACAAGTACTGTGAACATTATTCTGAGTATTTTCTTGCTTGCTGATGGCTTAAAGGGCATTTTATTGGTAAAATGTGAACATATAACTTAGGAGAACATTCAGGAGAAAAAGGGAATTGCATATGGGCCTTGGTGTGCAATTTAAGTGTTAGTGTATTTCCTCCAATCTCACCTATTTCTTACAAATTAGTGGTCATGACCAAATGTAGTGAGTTTGCCACAAGCAGGAAGTGGCCGTTTGTCTACGAGAATTCCCACTGAGTCCCCTAAAGTAGACTATCACTTAACATCCTGTGCATGGTAAGTAAGCTAGGGCACCTTACCTGAGCATTCTGGTATAGATCAATTGTGCTTTATACATGGATCTATCAGGTCTGCATTTACACAATACCTGAACAGCAATAGTTGGTAAAAAAAACCCCATACAAAATGGGAAAACCATGGGCACCAGTGACGTTTAAGACAAAGATAACATACTTATAGGCTAGCATGATAAAGTTATGTCACCACTTGATGAATAAGCTCGCCATCACTGTAGGGGTCATGGCTTTTCACCAAACTTGTGGCCAGATAGTTCATCCCTCCTATAAAACAGACCAAACTTGTGGCCAGATAGTTCATCCCTCCTATAAAACAGACCAAACTTGTGGCCAGATAGTTCATCCCTCCTATAAAACAGACCAAACTTGTGGCCAGATAGTTCATCCCTCCTATAAAACAGACCAAACTTGTGGCCAGATAGTTCATCCCTCCTATAAAACAGACCAAACTTGTGGCCAGATAGTTCATCCCTCCTATAAAACAGGCATGCATGTACAACACCAGTGTGTAAGATGGCACTCCACATGCATCATATCCTAGCAACAGGACACCTCTCAGCGTCTCCCACAGCGGAACATCCAAACCCCTAATTACTGTTCCAGCGCAATGATGCAAATAAAGTGTCAAAGCTAGGCAACATCAACGCCTCCCAGCTTAAAGAAGACCACTTTAAAAAAAACCAACAAACAATATATTGCTGACTAGTATCACTGCCTTGTGCTGTTTCCTCATGGCAATTTTACCTTAGGTTATTGAAGATGTCCCACAGTGTGGACTCTCCCTGACTCTCAGCCAGGACACTATCTGCATGATGTTTGTACTCTCTCCCCATGCTTGTAAGTTCGTCAGAGCACTTGGATTTACCCCACTTCCCAAAAACATACTGACAAGTTAATTGATTACCCCTAAATTGCCCAAATTGACCTTGGACTACGGTAGGGACATTAATCTACGACTAGATGAGGGATTTGATTATGAGCTCCGTCAAGTGACAGTTGGCGATATGATTATGTACTCTCTAAAGGGAAGCACTGCAGAAGTTATCAGTGCTATATAACCACTGTACATAATCATAGTGGAGGACAGAAATTATTTTGAAAAGCACTTCAGTTGTACAAACAAAAGATTTGTGTGGAGTGATGTTTGTGGGGAGTGCTTAGCTGCAGTCATTGTTTTGCAATAGAGTACCTGAGTTTAGGGACACATTAAAATGCTGAAAGCCATGGAGTGATTGCCTCTGACCTAGATCATTGTGGGGAAAGTGTGAAGTGGTTTGTGCACACAGTGCATTTTCTCCCAGACATCTCCCTACATTTCTCAGGGAGAATTGATTGGAGTTTTCTAGGTAACTGCTGTTGGTAATTGCTGTTGTTTTCCTTCCCAGATAAATTAGTTCTGGGGATACTCTCCTGCTTGCTTTTATTTGCTTCAATACTTTCTGAGTCTCTAATCTGAAACAAGTATCACCTGGGAAGTATGAGAGAAGTCACAACTCTGTCTACTTGTTCCAGCGTCAATAATTTTTAGACCGCTATCATGAAAAATTCTAAAATACATATATATATATATATATATATATATATATATATATATATATATATATATATACTTTTGTCATGGGAGATTCTCCACATTTCCTTCAGGATTTACAAAAGGACTTCCTGGAAAGAATCTATACAAAGATACAGGGACAGAGAAGAACAAACTTAAGCTGAGGGTTCCCTAGCCCCCTCCCGGAAGGTTAACCCCTGGGGAAATCCGATAACTCCCCCATGATTTGTCCAAGGAAGTGAGTGGCAGCGGTGGGCTGGGAGGCATGTACTTAATAACTCACAATTTATCACAATTTATCTCTGACACTTACTTGGGGCTTCTACAGGCCCCCTGCAGCTATCATGTGCCCGCGCACATGACAGACGAATACAGCTGTGACAAATACAACTAGACGAATATAACTGCGCCCGCGCAGCTGCGGCCGTGCGTGTCCTAGCTCCCGCTCGCGTCTCCAGGGAGCTTACTGAGCAGGCGCAGTACGATACTGCGCCCACGCAGAAAGCTCCCAGAGACATCAGTGGGAGCTAGGACGCGCGCGGCCACTTGCGTCTCCGGTAGCTTACTGCACAGGCGCATGATACTGCGCCTGCACAGTCAGCTCACGGAGATGAGAGCGAGAGCTAGGACACGTGCGGCCGCAGCCGAGCAGCTGCAATGCATTCGTCTAATTAGAGGAGTAAATGAATGGTGACGGCAGTGGGAAAAGGCGGATCGTAGAGGACGGTGTGGGCACATGACAGCTGAAGGGGGCCAGTAGAAGCCCCAGGTAAGTGTCCCTTTTTGTTTTCAAAAACCCTCAGAGAACCTCTTTAAGTCGTGATTTATCTCTCATTAACTGACTTAGCTCATGATTCATCTCTCCTTGGGGTTGATTCACAAAAGGCCAGTAACATTGCCCACCACGTGGCAATGTATGAAAACAGTGTGCGACACATTAGGAAATAGCGTAGCGCGAGCTATGCAACTTCCATACCGCACGTAGACTTTGCATGTTGCCATGGTAACGCTTGTCATGCTATTGGCCCAAAGCCAAAAAGGTTTTATTTTTAGCATAGGCTGATAACATTGCAGCGCAGTGGGCAATGTAACCACCCTTTTGTGAATCAAACCCCTTATCTGTTTATCTCATGAATTATCTCCCCGTATTAGTTTATCTCATGCATTAGCTCTCCTGACAGTTAAGGTGAAAAATAAGTTAACTTTGTGAATCAACCCCAAAGTCTCCTGCCAATTAATGAATGGGTCCTTTAATTGAAAATGAGTTACAACTGCTCCTGACTACTGCCACTTATTACTCCTACAGCCTGGTAGGAGTTTTTTTAGTCTGGACAGTCTAATGGCAACAGTTCTCCAAACCCAGTACTGTTGCCAATGGAGCAAAAATGTGCAATTTGAGCTTACTGACAGTTTTTCAAAATTGCTGCAGACTGACATGGAAAGAGAAATAAATACATGCAAAAAGACCTGTACAGCACCCATCAATGTTTATGGCAAATTCATGATGAAAGTGGAATTGAAGTTTACTCATCGCATTTAAACATTTTCGGTAGATATACACTATTTTATCTTTCAGTTGTTATTGATGGAGAAAACAAATGTAACAGAGGTGTACTTGTGCTAGCGTAGCGGCTGCCTGTGTACCGGCTTATGTATGATTATTACTGTGCAAGGTTTGCACTTACTAAATTCATTTCTCACTGCTAATATTTACTTTTATACGCAACCCATTAGCATTGTAATCTGTGTTTTCTAGTGTTTTCTCTAACCTAGGAGAGAAATTTAGCATTTTTACAGCAACAAAAAAGAAACCTACAGGAGATGCATCAAATCTGTGTCAGGCATTTTTGGCTCACGCCTAAAGTTTATTTTACCTTCCAAAAGTAAGAATTGGAACAACCACTCATTTTTTTTTCCAAATCCATTAATCATTCGCAAACAGCTGACAAAACCTCAGATATTCCCAGTAGCATATTAGTTTATATCCATAGGAGATGTACTTTTCTTCCTCTCATAAAATAATTTAATCAAACTTGGTGGCAGTTATAATGTTTCTGTAAGCATAGCAGAATTTACTAGGATTGCCGACCCTTGCTACGGGTTGTACGCTTACATATTTTAGTTGAATTTAAAGCAAATGCCTAAGAAGTGAGATGTATGAGCTGGATTTATTCTCCGAGTGTAGAGAGTACCAGAAAACATTATAGTAAACTTAGCTGGATTGATTTCAAATGTGTCTACTGTTAGGTGACAAAGGTTTGCAACCCTCAGATGAAGCAGGTGGTTTAGACACACAGAACTCAGCAAAACCTGGCGCCATTACAGCACTAGTGCACATGTGTTGAACTCCAGGCCTGGAGGGCCAGATACATGCCAGAGTTTAGGATGGACTGAGAAAGAAAGGAATGTGTTCTACCTGATGGATCACACCTTTCCTGATTCAGACCCATCAATTCATTTGAGCTGTATAAAAAATGTGTGATGATCTCGGCCCTCGTAGGACCGGTTGACATACCTGCACTGGTGTTATAGTAGGCACCTTGCCCATGGGTAATTCAGGGATCCCGAATGACTTCTCCCTCCGAGTTGCTATGACTTGGAGGGGAAATAGTATTTAACACTGCCAGGAATTTGAGCAGCAGCAGGTTGAGCCATCATTCGGCTCACCCTTCCACCCAGCTCACTGTCGGCGTACCAATATGTCCCTTAGCAGGGATTATGGATTGTTAGGGGTTTCACTTTATCAGTCCAGACAGTATTTAGTTGAATAAAAGAAAATATATGGCATGCCCCTTGTTTCATTTAATATGCTTGTTTATCTAATCCTAATACAATTTATAATTTCAGATGTATGAATGATCATATTGGACTAAAGAGTAGTGTTGGTGTTCAAATTTGGCATAACGAATTTGGAGAACAAGAATACTGCCAACCACCACACTTCAGTACCATATCAGTACTGAACAAGTGGACAGAGTGATGGGGGAAGGGAGTTCCCTACTTACGGATTGTGGTGCCTTTCACATTTTCCGATACTTCCTCCTTGTAGCTTTAGAAGGAGGAAGCATTGGAGTCACATGAAACGAGCTGTGAATTACAAGTAGTGAGCTCCCCTTGTCTACTTGTTTGGTCCTGGAACGGGTTTGAAGCATGGTGGTTGGCAGTATTCATGTGTTCCAAATATGTTATGCCAAATTCAAACACCAGCACTATTAAAGACTAACTTCTTGTCCTTCCTTATCTGTCTACTGGATTTCATGGTCTCTTCCACATTTTTGATCTCATCTTTCTGTTTTCTCTTCTCCGTATTAATTTTACTTCACCAACCAGCTTTGCCATACAAAAAATGATCTGTGGCTCCCCAGCTTAGTAAATTAATACTTTGTAGGAGTCAGATTGCAAGGTGACAGTACAATATCAATCTATTTTCTAGCCTCTTTGTATCTGTGTAAGCTATGTACTCAGTTTCTGTGGCATCTAATTAGCTGTGGGCCTTCACCAGAGCATCTTGCAAGGAATGATAGGCTGCAAACTGTAGTAGCGGAAGGCAGAATACTTTGCTGCCGCCTTGGCACCAGGTCTCCACCACTGCAATTGCCCTTCTGGAGAAAGGAAGAATTACTAGGATCAAAGTCAGGCTGGTGTCTGGCATTAGCATAGTTTAGAATAGGCCAATCATTGGCCAATCGATATTCAAGGTGTGTACCATGTTTAAGTGTGGCCTGACCCTTCACATTCACAAGACTCATGCACATATTTGTTTAAGGTAAACTACTGTGCAAGTGCATTTGGAAGATGCTAAGCACAATTGTGCATTAACATCGTGAGTTTGCATGAATTGTGACTAACTCCACGGCCAACCAGGTAAGTTATGACAAAAAATTAGTCTTAGTTTTGGTATGCGAAAAATCTTGAATATTGTTCACTTGTTGTCTATACCCTTGTTGTAGAAATGTTTTTCCCATGGCCTGTCATGGTGGCAGTTGGTTACGAGGGAAAGACTGAAGGGCAAATCTATTCTTGTGGAACCCCACAACCTGAACTATACTAGGAAATTGTTCTTGTAGAGGAAGTGGGTGTGATTGGAAGCAGACATACAGTGCATCCACACAACCAATTGTCTGTTATAGCTTAGTTTTCAAGCCGTACAAGCTATACACTATGAGGAGGAATCAGCCACTTAGGCAAATGCACACCAATTAAATAACACCTCAGGCACTCTTACGCATTGCCATTAATGTAAGCAGACTGTACGTTCAACTTCTGGTGGAGTATTTATGTCATTAGAAGTTCATTAAAATCACATGAGTACAGAAAATAGGCCCACTAAATGAAGCCATGCAGATTAGATTGTGTAAAAATGATAAATCCTACTATGCACAGCACATCATTTTTTAATAGATTTCAGTGGGAACTATATTGAAAATCAAGCAAACCACAGCATTACATTGCTTAATGCAGTGCAACACTATGACAAGACACCGAATATTTATATCACGCTTTTCTCCTGGTGGACTCAAAGAACCAGAGCTGCAGCCGCTAGGGTGCTCTCTAGAGTCTGCCCCCCCATCAGCAAAATATTTTCCGTCCTGCCCCATCGATTTTAGCCCAAAATCAATCGGAACTATTATTGATCAAATATGTTGTGCAGATTTCTGGAAAATTTGATCAGAATGATCAAATCTGCAGAGTATTGAACAAGAAAATTAATGTGTGTATGGCCTGCTTTAGGAATCTTACACACCTGCAATTTTGATTAGCCAATGATTTACCACTTCCATGTAGTGTGAAAGTTCACCCACACAATCTGTTCATGGTATATAAATTCTGCACGCTTTCATACTACATGGAGGTGGTCAAATTTGGCAATCAGAATCAGATGATTTATTTTGCCAGGTACAAAGATGTTGTCCCCGGAATTGATTTTGGCTCATACAGGTTACAGGAGGGGGGGGGGGGGTATTGGATGGTGAGAGTAAAGGGGAAAATTTTCCAAAAGCCAATTAAGCCTGATACACACCTTACATTTGAATAGCCCAATAGTATGAGGGTCAGCAGATTTTGAATACTATGAGCACATTGTGTACGTAAGCTCTCATAATACATGTAGGTGGTAAAAATTGGTCAGTGACTGGCCAATCACACTTGAAGGTGTGTACCGGGCACTTTATAGTGGTGGTAACATTGGTTCAGTGAGATGGTAAGATTGGTCAGTGATTGGCCAATCATAATTGAAAGTGTTTACCAAGCCTTAGTCTGCAGCAGCATCTCTCATTGGTTACATGACTGCTATTTTTCATCTAAAGAAGGGGGGTTATTTTTCCTTCCTCCCTTAGCTGTATGATGATACATTTACAAAAGAAACATGCACTGCTTTGTAACTCTAACAAATTAGAATATATTAAAAAATATATATACTGTAAGTCACAAAACTGTTGATGGTGCAGTATAACATGAAATATTTATTTCTAGATTCTCAATTACTATTCGCAGCTAGATTAACAAAAATACACTGCTATAAAATGTTTTATCAAATATCGCTTCCAAAGGGAGTAAGGACTGAATTTTATTGCTACAAGTCTGTCTTCTCTTTTTTTTTTCTGCTATGTTTTTAAGACAGAAACTAGAAGACTCCGGTTTTTAATCCTGCAGCCGTGACAAACTGCTTATGTGGCTCTCAACTTTTACTTCATTTTTATTTTGGTGTCCGAAGATGCCTCGTCAGCAACAGCTCGCCATCTTTCCTACTTCATAAAGTGAAGGGACGAACGCATGACAAATGACAGGGAGCCGGCTCCTTCACAGAGGCTGCTGGAAATATACTCTGACCGACACTGACTCATCAAAGGTCATGGTAAGGGTTAATGAGGTGTAAAAGACACATAATGTAGGTACAGCGGCAGAACTTTGCTGGATGAATGGTAGCTTGCGATTCCTCCCTTTATGCAGCGTTGCTTTCCTACAAGGGCTTCAGGCAGCTTGTCTGTGATACTTAGATGTTTCCTATTAAATATTGATATTAACTTTCTGAACATTACTCAGCGCTCGCAGGGTAAGGCTGCAGGCATGGCGGACCGGCATAACAATTATCAGGCTGGGGTTGCTCGGAGCAGAAATCTCAGCAGCAGCATGTTTCCAGAGATCGAGACACTTGGATTAGGTACTAGTTCCTCTCAAATGTATTTAGTACAGTAATTGCGTTCAAGAACGAGCTAAAATGGCTAGAAAAATACAAAATTGCTGATAAAATACTCAAGTGTAAGAATTAGCATAAAGATTTTTCCACAAAAATAAATTAATAAACTGTTGTTTAATATATGTTTCTGAGCACTAGCACTTTGTTCCTTAAAGTGAACTAGTCACAGAAAATAATTTGCGATATTCTATCCCTAGTCTGAAAGAGATCTGACAGTAAAGTAAAATTGATCTCAAAATTCAGACATTAGTACATTTGGTCAGAAATTCAGAGATGTCACATTCAATACAGTTCCTTGTGCACCAAAAAATGGGAATTGTAGTTACATAAAGTGGGATGCCCATTTGTGGCCATGGGAAGGGGGGGTTTATTAATTGTTGGTGATGGGGCAAGTTATTAGTTGCAGGGTTACTAGTTGCCCGGTGGGAGGGTTATTAGTTGCAGGGGGGGGGGGGAATTTATTAATTGCATGAGGGGGTTATTAGTTTCTCGGGGGGAGGGTTCTGTGTGAGAAAACTTGGGAGAAAAAGCACACTAGACCATAGGGTCTAAAGAGATTGGCTGAAAAATGCATACACAAAAATTATAGGATTAACTTTTCAGAAGTCTTCGCCCCTTCACCAGACAGCTAAATATAGTACTGAATTTTAGGAATGGTCAGTGATGCTAATAATTCTGAGTTTATGCAGGATAATGCAAAGTTTGTATGCAACTTGAAAATTAACCTGATGAATTCCACCTTTGTTTCATTCCTTTGGTATATTCACAATCTGCATACATTTGCATGCAAAATGTACATAATCCTGCATTGGCTTGGAATTATTTGCAACTCATTGACCTTCCCTACTGAACTGTAATACATGAATGACCAAATATATATAAGAATACTATGAGGAGACACTTATGTGACTTGAAATAAGTAGTGTAGTTTATATGGGGGTGGCTGGATAATGTACTGGTTAAGGGCTCTGCCTTTGATATGGGAGAGCAGGGTTCGAATCCTGGCTAGGTCAAGTACCTATTCAGTAAGGAGTTTAAGGCAAGACTCCCTAACACTGCAGGGTGGCCTCTTGAGCGCGTCCCAGTGGCTGCAGCTCTTGAGAGCTTTGAGTCCGACAGGAGAAAAGCGCTATACAAATGTTCCGATTATTATTATTATATGTGTGTAATCATTCATACTTAAGAGTTCAGAAATAAAGTTAGTGTTATGGAATATGGAAAGTGGTCACATGAATGGCCACATGGTTAATATAGCCATATGTTACCGCCTTTCCTATTCTTAGCGCAAATGAAAAGACTATCATGTCTAATGCACTAAGGCCTCTTAGACTGTCCAAGATTGAACATCTACAGCTTGTGTATTAGTATCATGGTTTAATGGAAAATCTGGATTTCTGCAAAGTTCACATACGTATGGGCTGGACGTGGATGTCCACTCAAAACCTATTCACACATTATAACACCTTATCCTCTGGCATATCTGCAAATGTGCATTCCTTCTTCCCATCTATTGCCTGCCCTCCTTACATATGTAAAACTAAGTAATGAACTTATGTAAATCTAAGTAATGAAGAGAAATGCATAGCATTAATGGACGCAAAATGCTTGAGTAGTGTATGCTCTCATTATCTGTAGTACAACAAATTGTTATGCCTAATACACATGATTAGATTTTCTGGCAGATTTCTTGCCAGCTCGATTATTCCAGCATGTCCAATCTGATTTCCGATCGATTTTCCAATTGATTTTCTGTTCACTACCATGGAAAATCGATCGGAAATCAGATCGGATATGCTGAAAATAATTGATCTGGCAAGAAATCTGTCAGAAAATCTGAGCATGTGTATTAGGCATTACAGGATTAGCTTTCTGAAGGCACAGTCCCTTCATTAGTTTGACAAAAAGAGAACTGATTTGTAACACATGAACAGGCAGATATAAGGAGGCAACTTTATCATTTAAAATGAGAAGTTAATATCTGTTATTATCAAGCAGCACACACATTACCAATCAAAGCCAATGGCAAAACCCAAAGTTCATAGTCTTTTCAGATGAAGTAGAAGAAAATATTATGGAATCACTCTATGTTTTGGAAACCATTGTGCAATTAAGAACCAAACATTCCAGTTAGGAATGATCTGCATGCAAACTGTTGGGGAAGCTAACATCTTCCATTATGTTAATGTGGTGCATCAGTTTTGAATGCAAGTTGTGTACCATGCCAATAATTGGACTCTGCACATCTATGCTGATAGTCGTTCAGATGCAGCCTGTCTTGGGAAATTTACTTTATGGCTAGCTGCGCCCATTTGCTATTTCAAGGATTCATCAGTATCTTCCGTGGTGTACCTGTGTGTTTCCCCTTTTCAACCTTACCAACTTCCCAACTTTCCCTTTTCCATTTTGTTTGCTCTTGTTCCAAATTTAGAATAGAACTGTCTGGGAACAACTGACATCTTTTGCCACACTCCATTCTGATCTACCTCCTTGAAGGAGCTTTTCATTATTTTACAGCTGTCAACTTTCTTGTTCTCCTGTCAATCAGCCAGGTGCAAGAGCTTGATAAGGTCTGCAAGCACTCTTTACCCCCTGAGGTGTAGTGTGCAGTTGGGGTTCCGAGCAATGGCAGAACTCGTGGCCCCCTTCTCCCTATTGCTTACCTGTGTTTAAAGCTTATAGCACTTTATGGGTAATGCAACTCGAAGGTCACATTCGTGGTAGAACAAGGGCCTGGAGACTAGCTACCCGCGCTACCACATTATAGTGTCAAACTTAAGGTCCCCTTCAAGTATAGGGGAGATAGTGAATTACTGACTACTTTTAATCTTCACTTATGGATCATTGATAAACTAACCGTATGTATGCTGCAGTTTATTTTTTATTTTTTAAGTTTTCTGAATTGCATCTATCAGCTGCTAAGTTGAACATAAAGTAAAGAATGTTAAAATGGTCTGAATCCCTCAGCTAGATATGATAAAAATAGTTTGTGTTACACAAGGAGTAGGTTCCACTGCTGTCTCATCTGGATGTACTGGGTAGAAAGTACAGTGCAGAACACAACACAGGTGACAAACTTCAGTCCTTGAGGGCCATATCAATGCCAGTGTTTAGGATGAACTAAGAAATGGAGATATGTCTTCTATTTAATGATCCACACCTTTACAAATTCAGTGGTATCAATTAGTTTCAGCTGTGTAAAAAATGTTTGAGGACCTCAGCCCTTGAGAACTGAAGTTCAACATCCCTTGTGTAGAAAGAGGTTTGTTTGGGTTCTTACTAATGTCTCTGTCCCCATAAAAAAGATTTTTCCTTATTCCTTGTTCCTGGGTCATTCATAGCTTCAATGTGAACTGGATGCTCTTGGGTACAAGAAATGCATGACAGCAATTAAAACTAAGTGTGGATTCCATAGCATTGTGATTATGTACTTACAGCATGCACAGGTAAATACACTTTATTGTCTTGAAGCAGAGCAGAAATGAAATATTTACCAAGTCGTAGAGGAAGTTTGTCAGCCAGTAGAGGACCTCCCCAACACCAGCAATGTGCTGCAGCCTCTTTGACCCATTGTCATACTCTTTCACGACGTAGGTAACGAAACTTGCTGTGGTGATGGAGTAGCCTACAAGTATGGAGAGAGCCACCAACGTATTCACCAAGGTTACAGTCCTGCAGAGGGAGAAGAATGAACCTCAGAGTCGGGACCGTGTCCTCAGCAGGTGTACAATTCTTGGTTTCTCTCATCTCTCAGCTATTACTTATGAATAAAAATACATGGCGAACTGCTACACAGTTGTTAAAGAGATAAATAAGAGTGCCTGGAAAATCAGACAGGTAAATACATCTTCTACATTACTGCGGCACGGCTTTTAAATTATGAGTGTGACCATAATACCCAGAAATGTATTAAGCCTCTAACAGAAAGAAGAATTTCTAGAAGTCTAGAATCCCAGAGGAGCATGAGGCAACATAAAAGACATCAATATATTTTGTGTGCAAGCTGATGTGTTTGTGGGTGAGCGCTGGCACGGGATTCTTTTTTTGCGCCTGTGATTTTCAGTTACTTTTGAATTTTATAGAACAATCCCACTGCTGTTCAATAATTGGCTAATAATTGTGCTGCAATGCTCCAGAGGGTTTATCTGTACGCTCGTGGCTAACATTTGCATTTTTAAGGCAGTCTGAAAAGCTTCTTGGTTGCAGAACCATAATGGGTAGTTTAGCAGCTCCTTCGTGGAGCTTTAAGGTGATTTAAGATGTACCTGTGGATTTCACAGGACTTTAAAATGAAGTTAAAATAGTTTATGTGTTGCTTCTAGCAGCCAGATTTCAGCAGCATGGTCTTGTCACACAAGCAGCTTTGTAACAGAACAGGCCACAATACAGAAAAAAACCCTGTTATCTATATCTCAGTTAAAGTGACAGTGAAGCAAAAAAAATAATGATATTCATTTGGAAATCGCAGAAAAGGCACACAAAATTTAGCAAAAACGTTAGTACTGTACACACAATGCAAAATGCATGCTTGTTGTGAACCCTGCTTGAAGCAGAAGTTATTTCAAAGTTATTGTACTCCACAAGGTAAAGTTAAATGCTACATTTATAGACAAAACATCACTGAAAAAAAAGTAATAACAGTAAAGAGTATTGTACCATGTTAGCCATTAATAAAAGAACAAAGTTTTGAATCCGGATGATACCATTTACTGGCTAACGTAAAACATAAAAGAGTAAGCTTTCAGCTTTTGTGCCTTCATCAGATTGAATTCTGATTGCTGACAAGTTGTTAGAATGTATACGTTGATTCTATTCTGTAGATAAAATATTGAGCTAGGATGCCAATTTCGTAAAGGAATACTATCGATACCCAAGTGTTCTAAAATGACAGTGTGCAAATAATGTCTAAGTAGCTGTGTAAACATTTTCCTACTTTTCATGTTAAATATCAGAAGCAAAAGCTGTAATTTATTGAGGGTAGGATTTAGCTATATTGGGACAAATCAATTGCAGAAGGGGTGTCTGCTTCAATGCAAAGTCAGAGTTGCATATTGGACTACAGAAAGAAAATATCAAACATATCAAACTCTGAAAGCAAAAACAGTATGAAAAAGCTGTGACAATTAGTTACATTTCCTCTGCTCTCTTCAGACATGTCAGTCAGAAACACAGGACACAGGAGCTGTAGCTGTTGGGAGCACTCTTCTCTGTCACACACAGAGCTACACATAGAGTTCACTGATCAAGTGTGAGGGGAATCTCCCCTCTCCTCATGGCTCAGTCAGCCGTCAGTTTTGGCGTCAGTAAAGTTTGAATGTATTTTGATAACAGTAAACAAGGAAGTTGCTACAAAAATGTATACACCAGTACTTAGCAGCACTTCCCAAACAATTCCTGTGTCAATTGAAAAAAATATGTGAATCGATAGTATTCCTTTAAATCGATTTGAGGTTGATGATGATATTGAATGTCATAATTCTTTTTCAGCCTTGAATAACTGCATATTCTGCTTCCAGCTAACTCTAACTTTGAATATATGATGCCTGTGTGCCAGGTCAAGTCTCAATTATGTGAGGATTAAGTAAACAAAGGGTCTTATCTGTTTGTCATAAATCAGCTAACATCCCTTCAATATCCTATTTGGTTGTTTTGTTTCAATTAAGTAATTGTAATGACATGAATTTATGTTTCCAAAAAAAAATAATCCATGTATCCCCTTTTGATGTTGCATGTATTTAGCTGTCTGTTCTAATATATTGTAAGCATACAGGACTCAGTCTGATCAAGGCACAATAGCCGAAAGCTTACTCTTCCAGTTTTAAAGTTAGCTAATAAATGGTATCATCCTGATTCGAAACGTCTTGAAAAAAGTAAAGAATAAAAATGTAAAGGATGAAGAGTAAAAGAGTTTGAAGAGTAAAGATGTTTGAAAAAAAGGTATTCATAACAGCTCTGAATATTCAATTTTATCTTTTTATGTTATTCTATGCAACATTAAGTTAAAAAAAGAAACATCATTTTATACAGTAAATATTTATATATATTAAGGCATAATTTCTTACACAGATGCTTGAGTCACTGCTCCAGGCAAGGGTTGATTGTAGACAGAAATACCTAAAGCAACAAATAATATTATTTATGTGCTTATTGTTGTGCCGACTACATTCATTGACCTAACAAATGCAGCCTATTAAATGCAATGACAAAGTAATCCAAATAAATGCATTCAATAAAGTCCTTCCACGTGTAGTGTTTCAAAGTGTTCTTTCTATATGCTGTCAGAGAGATGGATGCTGATTGGCTATTTATCTCACCTACTGAATCAACACATTGAAAGAAGCAGGTGCAGCAATATATTAAAGCACTTAATATAACAATGCTGTAGAGAACAGATCAAATAAAGGTGTTTGCTTGATTTATATGCGGTATGTACTTCTGCAGAGGCCAAGAGCAAGTCAGTAATGCTGAAAACGCAAGTATGTGTTAAATGGGCACTTATAACTGGCAAAAACAATGGTAAGAACTTACAAAAAGGAAGTGTTATAGCAATTTGAATCCAAGGCCGGATTTATCGTTTTTGTGCCCACTGACGTAGCTAAGGAGCTGTGTAACAATTGATACGGGGCACCAAAACCTGCCAATGGCAACTACAGTGTCAGAGGTACAAGAAGGGGATAGGGAGCAGTTTGTTAATGATTACCACTATTCAAAGTATTTACAGAAGTGATTATTATGAGCACAGGACCAATAGAGAGCTAATACTATAGTGGAGGGAGGGCCCTTGGGGGCCCTTCGGGCCCAAGGGCCCCAATATGGTCGCAAGTTCTCTGTAACCCATATTGCTATGCCCCTGTTTGTGCCCTTAGGCCGACTATGTTGTGGCTCCCTTTTCATGTGCAGCAATGCCCCTCAGCTTACATGTGCAGCCCCCTTTTCTATGTGTATTTTCCATGTACTAACAAATTTAGAATATTGAGAATATATGTGCAAAGTGCTGTATAAACACAACACTGGCAACACCTAAAATAGAATAGGTAACAATACATTAGACCGCTTTATAAAATCCTAGAAGACTTGTCATTTGCCTCTCAGGTTTCCAGAGGGTGGGGTATTTTCCACCGGTTTCCCAGTTCTGAGAATAAATCACATGTGTCTTCACCAACTCCCTGAACCGTAGTTCAAAAGCGGAAAAGCAGCACAATAAAAAGCCTCTTTATTGGAATTTTTATTATTATTTTTTTTCCTTTTTTTCATAGGAAGCCTAAGTCCAACCTCGAAAAATAGGATTTGACTCCCTTTCAAATCACTAAAGCTGCAGCAGACTTTTATCTGGCCATTTTAATCCCCCTTTTTAAAGTGTCAGAAGCTCTTCTACTAGGAGGGATTTCTGATGAATTGTACTTCAGAGCAGTTTATCTCCATTCATTCTAGCACAGTCTCTGCCGTTTTATTCCCAATGGGAAGCTAAAGGAACAGAAGCCTCAGCAGTGACAACAATGAATCGTTTGGTTTGAGTAGCAATCAGAGCCAGGCAGGGAGACTAGCTGAAGGCTGAGGCTGTAAAGACTGAACTGCTGGAGGAGATGGTAAAAGTACCTTTACTGCCCATAACAGACACCTGGTTGATTACCGTTCTTGCCTTACATTTGAAAACAGCTGGAATCTGGTTGCTTGCTATGCTACACCTAAAGTAGGCACTTTAACTTCCTACCTTCCTTTTTTTTTTTTTTTAACAAACAAGCCTCATACTTCACTTACTGCAGTTACTATTCTTCCAGCACAGGAGGCAGCAAAAACTGTTTTTTTTAAAAAAAAACTTTCAGTTTAATTCATCTAGTACATCTCGTCTATTTTAAGGTTTAGACCACCATGAACTCATTTAGGTTTCAAGAATATGACGTACATTGAACTGCCCAATCAGCTTCTTCTGTTCTGTCTCTTCTAACTTCGCATTCTTCAACAGGGCAAATGTCCGACAAGAGCTGCCACGCTACCATCAGCATGTTGCCTGTCCCACCAGAGGCCCGAACACACTCGATCATTGCTACACACCACTGAAGAATGCCTACAGGCTGTCTTCCCTGCAGCCGTCAGCCTCCTGAACTCCCGTAACATTCTCCCACCCTCTGTCTGTGCCTTACCACCTGCATACTAGCAGACTGCAAAAATAATACGCTTTTCGAAGCAACCTGCCATCACTTTTAACTTTATTCCTGCACCCTGGTTAGACTTCAGCAGTGTTTTGAAAGAATGCATACGGCCGCTGAATGTATATTTGTGTACATATATATATATATATATATATATATATATATATATATATATATATATATATATATATATATATATATACAAGGCAGCACGGTGGCGTAGTGGTTAGCTCTCTCGCCTTGCAGCGCTGGGTCCCTGTTTCGAATCCCAGCCAGGGCACTATCTGCAAAGAGTTTGTATGTTCTCTCCGTGTCTGTGTGGGTTTCCTCCGGGCACTCCGGTTTCCTCCCACATTCCAAAAACATACGGATAAGTTAATTGGCTTCCCCTAAAATTGGCCCTAGACTACAGTACTTACACTAAATAATATAGACATATGGCAATGGTAGGGATTAGACTGTGAGCTCCTTTGAGGGACAGTTAGTGACAAGATATATATATATATACACTTTACAGCGCTGCGTAATATGTTGGCGCTATATAAATACTAAACAATAATAATAATATATTTCCTCTTTCTTGAGTACATGTATATGTTTTTGAGCATGATTTTTTTACTGTCATGTCCTTATTGTATTTGTGATGCTTTTCCCTGCCTTTTGCCTATGTACCTCTCGGGAGCTATGTATTGTGCCAAACCCAATTCCGGGCACGACCCAGTCATGCTTGGCGAAATAAAACTTCTGATTCTGATTCTGGTTGAGTAAGCACCTGAGTTAATAATAATAATTCCAATATTTGTATAGCGCTTTTCTCCTGTCAGACTCAAAGCAATTGCAAGGCAGCCACTAGAGCGCACTCAGTCTAAGTAGGCAGTAGCAGTGTTAGGGAGTCCCAAGATCCCCTTAATAATTAGATGCTGGCTTACTGAAATAGTAACCCAGGCTGGCTTACTGAAATAAGAAGGAGGGGGAGAGAAACCACTCCAATGGTACATTAAACTAAGAGAATTAATCACACGCTTTAAAAGTTACACTTACAATTTGCTGATATACACTGCATGTTGCTCAAAGCCCCCAGCAGGTCTCCTCAAACTGACACAGCCTGGCCAGGGCTGGTAGTGTGGTAGACTGGTAGTGTAGAAGAAACGTGAGAGAGAGCGTCCATCTGGCGGGGAGTGGTGCACAGATTGCGTCTGACGTCACTACCGGTTTTGGCGCATAGCCACGCCTTCCTCAGACGCTCTCTCTCACACATTCTATCTAAAATAATTGCCTTCTCAGCATTATTTAGAATTATACTTTTACGCTGTACTGATATTTTAAAGAAAGAAAGATGTTGTGTGGTACACTCATCTCTGGTGACAATATCTCAGCAATACTTTGACGTGGAACAGAAATAAGGACATCACAATAAACTAAAATGAATAAGATTAGTCAACATAATAATTATATCAGGAAGCAGTATGCTCCAAACCATTCCTAACACGAAAGACTAATCTACACGGTACAATTTTCCGTCGGATCGACGGATCTATTAGATAATTTTCGATCGGATTCTGATCGATTTTGTGATCGATTTTGGGTACTTATCAATCCAAAACCGATTGCAAAATCGATCAGAAACAATTTGAACGTCTACACATGATGCAATATCTTTTCAGATCACTGGTCGATCTGATGAAAAATTGTACCGTGTAGATGGGGCTTAACTTTACCTTTAAGTAAACCTAACACTTAACATTACCCTTAAAGGACAATGTGAGCGGGATATAGAGGCTACCATATTTATTTTCTTTTAAACAATAACAGTTGCATGATGTCTTGTTCATCTTACAGGCACCAGTAGTATCTGACTCACATACCTAAAACAAGCATGAAGGTAATCCAGTCAGAATTATTGGATCTGTATGCTTGTTTAAGGACCAAGGCAATTTCTAATGATCGGTGCTGCGTGTGCTCTACAGCCTGCAGCACCGATCAGGATTGTGGCCGGGCGATCAGACTTCCCCCCCTCTTTTCTCCACTGGGGGGATGTCCTTCTGGGGAAGTCTGATCGCCGCCGGCCATTAGTGAGTAGCGGGGGGCTCCTCAAAGCCCCCCTCCGCAGCGTTTTCTGCCCTCTCCACAGTTCCCTCCCTCTCCCTTTTACCCGTAGCTGTGCAGGACGGATATCCATCCTGCGCATTGTGGGATTGGCTTCAGCCTATCATATGCCGGTGATCCCCGGCCAATCAGAGGCCGGGGATCGCTGATCTGCCTTACGGCGCTGCTGCGCAGCAGCGCCGTATGATGTAAACAGCGGGGATTTCTTCCCCGCGGGTTTACATTACGTGTGCGAGCCGCGATCGGCGGCTCGCACACTGTTCACGGAGGCACCCTCCGTGAACTGGCATGGAAAGGCCGCTCGTGCGAGTGGCCGTTTCCATGCTATACCACTAACGACCAGGCGCCGCCCATCGGCGTTAGCTGGTCGTTAAGTGGTTAATACCTATGGCTAAAAGTATTAGAGGCAGTGAATCAGCAGGGCAGCCAGAAATAAATATGGCAGCCTCCATATCTTTCTCACTCCTAGTGTCCTTTAAATAGCTCTAACTTTGTTGAAAACCATAGTACTTTTTCTCTTACTTTCCGACTAGCAATATATCTGAGCATCATCAGTACAAAGCACATAGAACTATGACTATATATAGTGGAACACTAGCAACACAAAATAACCAAGAACTTCATGGTTTTGGTCAGAGAGCCCAAATGGGATGGAGAAAAAACCGTCATGAAAGCTGAAATTAGGGATGCCCATTTGGCATTTCCGATTGTAAAATGGAAATCAGATTTCTGCAGAAATACCACATTATCGCAACTCAGGAATTTTAGCCCAGTTACAGAACTCAAAAGCATTAGACCAATCAAAGAATGCAGAGTCATCTCGGAAGTATTTGGCCAATCAGAGGATGCAAAAAATGACCAAAAAAGATTCCTTGGAAAACAGAAAATGGAAATTGGATTTCTATGGAAATATTGCATTACTGCAACATAGTAACTTTAGCCCAATCACCGAACTTGGAAGCATTGGACCAATCAGAGAATGCAGAGCCAAGTATTTGGCTAATCAGAGAATGCAAAAAAATTACCAAAAAAAAGACCACTCGGAAATTGAAATCGTAAAACAGAAATCGTAAATCAGAAATCTGCGGAATCGTTAATCGTCATTAGCATAAATCAAAATTTAGGTGGAATCTGAAATCAAGGTTTCTGACCATCCCTAGCTGAAATCAGAAGAGAAAGCACCACTGTTCTTTGGATTTTGGAAGCAAACTGAAACACCTGGAGAGGGTCATATGCAAACACAAGGAGAACATTACAAATAACGCAATGGCAGGCATGTTAGGAATCAATGGCAGGCCACTCCGGTAATACTGAGAGCTACCCAATACTTCACTATGTCTTCTCTTGTGAATGATCCCCACTGAAGACGCCAGCAAAGCTATTGAATGTATTTGAGATAACAAGTGCTATTTTTAGCAGTGGCACAAGTGCAGGAGTAGTTAGGAAACTGACTCAAGGGAATCTCCCTGGCGATCTGGAGGAGAAGCTAAAAGCTATAATCATAATGGATAGCACTATAATTAAGCTGTAATGTCAGTGGGATTGAATGCAGGACCTGCATAATGGCCTCTCACTGCAAGATAAATGCAGGCCTAAATCTAACGTGTTTATGGAAAATAAGCGGTATCTAGAGATCATCAAAATGCTTTAGTTTCCTCAGTGAAAGAATCACAAGTCCTGCAAGAATCTATTCCACCAGCACTATTGTTTGCACTGTTGCTAAGTGACTAAACTTTTATCAAATATTTATCATCTCTTTCTCGTGGCGCGGTGGGAGGCTACTGCTCATAATTAGAGGTCTGGCTTTCACATATAAAATTGAACTCTTTTGTACAGCTGAAGACATTTTTACAGGACAGTGAAATGCTTATTTAGACTTTAATTTAGAGAGATAAAAAGGGAAAAGTGATGCAAGTCTTCAAGCCACGGCAGGGACTGCAGGGACGAGGAGCTATTTACCTAACATGTGAAGTGGCTTACAGCTGTGTGAGCTGCAAGTTGCTCATTCATATTCAATGGATGGAAGTACCTTGATATACCCATGTAACTTCAAACGCCGGCGCCAAGTATCAATTTTACATGAAGTACAAGAAACAGGGCCCTGATGTACCAGAAGTCTTGTCTGTTTCTCTGAACGTTGACGTGTAGAATGTTGAGTGTCATATTTGGATAGGTCTAGTGGGTTTTATGAAATGTGTCTTGTCTATACTGTGATCTCAAGCAAAAAGAATATTCTATACTTGTTACTCTAAAGCAAATGGGTTATGATAAATATATTAGAGTCTTAAAACAGAAAAAGTAATACTAAAAAGATGTATGTTCTAACAATTTTCATTGTAAACTTTTGAAATTCTTTTGACGAGTTCCTGTGTCCCTTTCTGATGTTCCCATGTGCCTGGTTCCCTTTTTGATATTTCCATGTGCCTAATTCGCTTCGTAATGTTCCCATGCACCTAATTCCCTCTGTTATGTTCTCATGTGTCTTAAACCCTTTGTAATGTCCCCATATGTCTAATTTCCTCTGTGATGTTCCCATGTACCTAATTTCCTCTGTGATGTTCCCATGTACCTAATTTCCTCTGTGATGTTCCTTCTCATGTGCCTAAATATTTGTGTGATGCTCCCATGTACCTAATTTTCTCTGTTAGGCTCCCTTGTACCTCATTTCTTCTGTGACGTTCCCACTAGAGTTGGGCCGAACCTCCGATTTTAGGTTCGCGAACCGGGTTCGCGAACTTCCGCGGAAGGTTCGGTTCGCGTTAAAGTTCGCGAACCGCAATAGACTTCAATGGGGATGCGAACTTTGAAAAAAAAAAATAATTATGCTGGCCACAAAAGTGATGGAAAAGATGTTTCAAGGGGTCTAACACCTGGAGGGGGGCATGGCGGAGTGGGATACACGCCAAAAGTCCCCGGGAAAGATCTGGATTTGACGAAAAGCAGCGTTTTAAGGGCAGAAATCACATTGAATGCTAAATGACAGGCCTAAAGTGCTTTAAAACATCTTGCATGTGTATACATCAATCAGGTAGTGTAATTAAGGTACTGCTTCACACTGACACACCAAACTCCACTGAACAGAACAGGTATGCAGTGGCGGGTTCACTAAACAGGTATACAGTGGCGGGTCCACTGAACAGAACAGGTATGCAGTGGCGGGTTCACTGAACAGGTATGCCGTGGTGGGTTCACAGAACAGGTATGCAGTGGTGGGTACACAGAACAGGTATGCAGTGGCAGCAGGATCACTGAACAGGTATGCAGTGGTGGGTGGGTTCACAGAACAGGTATGCAGTGGTGGGTTCACAGAACAGGTATGCAGTGGCAGGATCACTGAACAGGTATGCAGTGGTGGTGGGTGGGTTCACAGAACAAGTATGCAGTGGCAGGATCACTGAACAGGTATGCAGTGGTGGGTGGGTTCACAGAACAGGTATGCAGTGGCAGCAGGATCACTGAACAGGTATGCAGTGGTGGGTGGGTTCACAGAACAGGTATGCAGTGGCAGGATCACTGAACAGGTATGTGGTGGTGGGTGGGTTCACAGAACAGGTATGCAGTGGCAGGATCACTGAACAGGTATGCAGTGGCAGGATCACAGTACAGGTATGCAGTGGGCTGAGGGCTCACTGAACAGAACAGGTATGCAGCCAGGAAGAAGTTAAGCCTAACTAATCTTTCCCTATATGAGAGACTGCAGCAGCTCACCCTACTCTCACTAATGCAGGCACACGAGTGGCCGTAATGGCCGCCGCTGCCTGCCTTATATAAGGGGGGTGGGGCTCCAGGGGCTAGTGTAGCCTAATTGGCTACACTGGGCCTGCTGACTGTGATGTAGAGGGTCAAAGTTGACCCTCAGGTGCATTATGGGGCGAACCGAACTTCTTCCGCAAAACGTTCGCGCGAACCACGTTCGCCGGCGAACCGTTCGGCCCAACTCTAGTTCCCACGTGCCTAATTTCCTTTGTGATGTTCCGATGCACCCAATTCCCTTCAATGCTCTTTTTGATGTTCTCATGTGTCCAATTCCCTTTTAGATATTTTAATGTACCTAATTTCCAATGAGAAGTTCCCATGCACCTTATTTCCTCTGTGATGTTCCTGTGCGTCTACCTCCCATTCTGATGCTCCCATGTACCCAATTCCTTCTTTTCCATGTACATACTGTTCTCTGTGGTGCTCCCATATGTCTTATTCCCTTGTTGATGTTCCACGTGCTTCTTCCCTTTGTAATGCTCCCATGTGCCTAATTCTCTTTCCAGTATTTGTTCCCTCCTCCCCCCTCCTTATTATGAGAAATTTCCTGGGGCTAAAGGGGCCTACCTCTTTCTTTCTCCCCATCTAAATCGCAGAGTGTGCAGCGAAGCATAAATACCTGGGACATAAAAATGGAATTATGCCGCACCAAACATTGGATACAGACCAACTCTTAACTTGAAGTTACAAGGAGCACTAATCCAAAAACCACACTGACTATGTATATAAAAAATATGGATGGCTCAAAAAGAGTTTTAAAAAAAGTACAAATACCTACTCCAGCACTAGGTTCTCTCGTTTTCTCCCCTACAGCCAGTCAGCATGCTGAAGTGTCCCTTCATAGGCTTCTGTGCATGACACCTGATATCTGGAGACTACAGAGGGACAATGCTGTATGGTGATAGGCTGCAGTGTAGAAGAAAAAAGGACCCAGCGTTGCATTAGGTGGTTGTGCTCGGCTTTGCGTTCTGCTATTCAAATGGAGCCAGTTAATGGTGCCTTTCCCTAGATTTAGATGGCTGAATCACATGATTCAGGTAGCTTCATGGCAGGGGCAGCCCTGTTAACACCCAAGGTATAGCTTTCACTTTCTTTCCTAGCTATTTTTCATACTATAGCCTTTATTTGCATCTTGAGAAGGTTACTTTTCTTGTGAAACGTATCAGGCAATAACAGGAAGATTTTCTTTGGGAATACACTATAGCTCTATACAGGCTGTTTTCTTGCAGATTTTATTTGGTGTGGGTTATTGTGGTTTTATATTTATTAACTACCTTTTTAAACTTTGATATTATTTGGACAGTCAATTTACTTTATTGAGTTATTGTACTTGCATCCATTACACACTACATACGTCATGTGAGGTTTGTGCACGGTAAGACATTCTATAATACTCCCAACCTTTGAACACTGTTAGTTCATTGTCAAGCTCTTACACAGTTAAATGGTTTTGTTGTATAAGATCTTAATAAAGAGGGATAATATTATCTACTTGAACATAATAACTTTCACACCTGTCAATGCATTACTCCCCAAGTACCTTGCTTTTCCTGCTATTGTTTTCTTTATGCTTTATATAGTGGTACTGGAAGGCACAATATAAGGCTTCCATATTTATTTCCTTTTAAGCAATACAAGTTGCCTGGTTATCCTGATGATCTCTTTGGCTGCAATAGTGTCTGAAACACACACCTGAAACAAGCATGCAGCTAATGTAGCCAGACTTCAGTCAGAGCACCTGATCTGCATATGCTTGTTCAGGGTCTATGGCTTAAAGTATTAAAGGCAGAGGATCAGCAAGACAAGCCAGGCAATGTGCATTGTTTAAAAGGAAATAAATATGTCAGCCTCTATAGCCCTCTTGCTTTAGGTTCCCTTTAAAGTGTACCTGATATGAATTAATAGCCTTTATTTTTACTTACCTGGGGCTTCCTCCACCCCCATGAGTTCCCTCCTCATCCCCCTTGGCTGCTCCATTCTGCCGCTATTTCGCTCGCTAATCTGGCCAGTTGCGGCCAGTAGTTCCCTTTAGTGCATGCGCAGCTCGGCCACGCATGCACCCCGGTCATGCACCTGGGAGCTTTCTCCACCTGTGCAGTATTACTGCGCAGGCGCAGAACACTCCCAGGCGTGGGAGCGTGCGGTTTAGCCGTGCATGTGCTGAAGAATATGGCTGGCCCAGTTATCGGGCGGCAGAATAGAGTGGCCGAGGAGGATGGAAAGGGACTCCATGGACCTCATGGGGCTGGAAGAAGCCCCAGACAAGTATAAATACAGTAGATCTCAGGTTCCCTTTAATTATCACTATAATACCACGTTTCATATCTAGCAGTGAAATCTGCTGATGTCTTTGTTTATCAGAGCTGTGACTGTGACGCCATACCACTGCTCTGAAAATTATCAGGGAAATAAGTGACTCTTAAGGCAGGATTAATACTTTATCCATCCCTAGGTTAATTTTCTTGCTGATCCCCTTCCATGTGCAGCAATCCCCTACCGTTTCCACATGCAGCTCCCTCATTCACATGTAACATCCATGTAAAGCAGCCCATCTCTTTCATGTACAACTGACTTGGAAAACAACCCCCCTTTCATGTGTTGCTCCCATATGAAGCCTTCTTTTTTTGCACCCTCCACTTGCATATGCAGCAATTAGGGTTGGTCAATGAGATGTGCATCATTGATGAAGGATTATACAAATGTATGCAGCTTAAAAATGGACCAATCAAATTCCACCTTAGCAGGAATCGACTAACCATTTTTAAGCTGAATAAAATATGCGTTATCCTGCATCAATGTGGAATTATTTGCATGTCATTTACAACCCCTTGCAGTGCCCTCTCACACCTTTACCAGAAATTCAGTCCTGACCTAATTATTTATGCACACGTCACAACATTATAAGCTAATAGGCATCCCTTTCATATTCCAATTTTAGGCAGATAATTATGTAACTAAAACGTTCTTACTGTAATTTCCAGCCTCATCACTTGGCAGATTAGTTCTCAGGAGGAAGTTACTGAAGCTGTTTAGGAAGGCTGGTAGACTGTGAGGACCCTTATCGCTGTACCAAACCTGAACAGAAAGAAGAAAGTATTAGACTAACGTATGTAGTAGTACCAATGAATGCATTCCAGACAGACCACAGCATTTATTTGTCTATCAGGGCCATTATTAAGCTAGTATTAACTGGACTCATAAGATATTGACCATGCCAAAACCAAATACAAACAACTTTCAATTGCCATTCTTCCACTAATGTTTTGAAAATGAAAGATGGAATGGGGATGGATGGTATGGGCGACCTGAGCAAATGCTTTCCATGCATTTTTTTCACAAATAATTTTATTGATTTTGCGTATAAAAAGTTAACAACCAACCAATGGTAGCACAAAAAAAAAAGTGAACATGAAAAAGACAGATTAAAATACGGATGCAGCAGCTGTAAGCACTACTTTCAATCATATTAGCCCTGGTCTCAACTTTTTTTATACGATAGTTTCATAGTTTAATACTGTAAGCAAAGAATATGAAATATTGAATGTAAATCCAGTTCGATTAATAAGTAACATCGCTCCATGTAGACGGAGTCTAAAGGCTCAAACACACCTACTAGCAATCTGTCAAACTATCTTCCAGTAGTAGTAGTAGTAGTAGTAATGGGGAGGGGAGCAAATGTAGAAAAACTTTAGGAAACCGCACAGTTACTTTCGCCCTTGTTTAATTCACTTTTTTTCCCCAACATTTTCTCCTAGGGAATGTTTTCACATCATATACGGTAAATAAAATGCCCTTTAAAGAGACTCTATAACAAAATGTTCAGCCTTTTTTCTACTATCCTACAAGTTCCTATACGTATTCTAAAGTGCTCTGGCTTACTGCAGCCTTTTTTAGTTGCTCAATTGCTGTAATAAATCAAATTTACTCTCCTTTGTCAGGCTTGTCGGCCCAAAGAGGAAGTGGCTGTAATTGTTTACAGACAGGAGGAGGTTACACTGATAGCCCTGCTCTAAGTCTCTGAGTCTTTCACACACTGAAAACTGTGAAAAGCAGAGCTCACACATTTCCTGCTCTCAGTAACTCAATATCATCTACTGATAAAAGCTGATAATTGTGAGAAGCATAGCTCATAGACTATTGCAGAATGCAGACACGGACCTGCTATCAGTAATAACTACTAAAGATTGCAGCATTCTTTACAAGGTAAACCTTCTTCTAGACTATGAAATAAACAATAAAGGCTGAATTTATTGTTTAATAGTATAACCTATCATGGAAACTGTAATGCAGTTTACAAGAACATGCAATATTATGATGAACTTCCTCTTTGGCAGCCATTTTTTTTGTTTACAGAAACAGTTTATAAAACTGCTTTTTTTTGGGCCGGGATCCTGGTGGGGAGCAGCGAAAATGTGATAGAGGGGGACAGGAGATGAAAACCTACAGGCTGGTATGTTTATTTATATAATTTTTTTAGGTTACAGTTTCTCTTTAAGCCACCAGTCAGCAAAAAACAGTTTTTTTAAATGCAGAGTGCTAAAATGTTATGAACAATTATTTCCTAGGAGAAACATTAGGAAAACAATTAATTTAATACGGCCCTTTACGTATTTAAGTTGTTGAAATAGCTGAATTTCTTTTAGATTAGTATCCCAATATTCTTGCTGAACTAATCATGTACGCAAATGTATTCAGTTTGAGCATGGACCAATCAAATTTCATGAAGTTGGCCTTTGATTAATCCCTATTAAATCTGCATGAATTTGCATACGACATTTTCATGATCCTGCATAGATTCACTAACCAGCCCCACTTCTAATTAAACATATCAGTAAACATATTTATATACGCAAGAAGTAAGAACAAACCAGAGTCCCAAAAACTCTTGTTTCTTTGTCAAGTGGAAGTAAAAGTATAGGGTTGGTGACAGATTTGCAGGCCTCAAAAAAGTATTATGGTTAAGTACCTCTACTCTTCATTTTTCTCAGGTGTTATGATACTGATTTTTCATGTTTTATGTATATATCACTCTAGTTATATGGATGTTGGAGAGGCATAAGGAAAATGAGGAGAGAAAGGTAAGCTGTAAATTAGATTGATATTATGGTATGGCGGTGCTGGATAAGGCTGTTTATATGCATGAGGAATTAAATAACTAGTGATGCACACAATAAAGGGGAATTTTTAATATTCATTTCCTTCCATCTTATAAACTGTGAAGATGAATCAGAGCACTTGAGGCAGACGCCCTGTATGAACAGTATGACAGCTGGCTGGAACTTCACCCATCTGTCCAGTAAAATGTATAAGGCTCGATATCTTTATTATTAGTAAGATTCAGGTAAATGTAGATTTAAATAATAACTATTATAGACTTACAAAATAGATGATCTATTCAGATAACCGAAAGAAAGTTTCTGTATCTAGCAACACAACACAGCCTTGCAGTGTAAGCCGCCACCTTTCATGACCTACTAAAGTAGAATGTCAACAAAATTGAAATCTGTGTCGGGTGAGAATAGTGTATACACTACTCCTCTCTACATTCCATGACAGACTGAATATGGCTGTTTTCTCTGTGTCCATCACAAGCCTCCCATTGCTACTAGATCCCTGCAGTGTAGAGATTGTGGCTCCAGCTTATATATCTGGACACATTGACACCGACTCTAAAGCAGAGTTAAAGGACAACTATTGTGAACATTTGTAAAACATAAAATACGTGTATTAATTGTACATTTGTCTCAGTGTAAAATGCACAACAGATTTATTTTTCCTATGTAGCTGTCATTTACAGTAGCTAGTAAAAATCTGTCAGATCTGACAGCTTTTGTACCAGACCATCTACCTGTGTGGGATTTTTAATATTTTCTTTATCATATTCAAAAACACTCACTGGAAAGAACATTTACAATGGTAGTAAAATCCAGTGTACTGTGCACACTATTCTGGCAGTTGGAGTGTGCCACTGCCATCCAGGGAGTGCTCTTGAAAATAAAGGACTTCCTGAAAAAACCCCATGAGAGGATAGATGGATCAGTCCAAAAATGGTGAGATCTGTGACATCTCCACTGCCTACTGCAAGTGATAGGTACAAAGCAGAAAAAATTATTATAGTGCATTTTAGTACAACTAATGCATGCATATTTTAAATTGTACTGATTTTCATGATAGTGTCCTTTGAGCAATATATAGAAATAGAACATGTAGGCATGATCATTGCAGGGGGTTGGAGCAGAGTCAGTGGGTGTCAGCGGTGATAAACTGGACAATAAAAGGAACTGCCACATCAGCTGTCAATGATTGTACTCTATATGGTCTGCGGTGGTCACACTGTTCTTTGTAATCTGAAGATTAGGACCTTTCTGGGTACAGAGGAAAGAGTTTGGTGTGTTTAGAAGCTAGTTGCAATACAGCAAACATCTTTATTGTCTATTTACAATCAGAAATTTCATTGTCTTAACTCCAGCCTAACTTCTTTTTTTTGGGGGGGGGGTGTTAATCCCCATATCGGTCCACACTACGGAGAATTTTATTTATCTCTTGCCACCTTCATGGTTGCCACAAAGGACAGGAGGTGACGGTAAAGCTCATCAAAAGGAATAGCAAGGATGGGGCCCTGAGCAGACATGAATGTGGGTCCTCTCCCATTTTCATGTTGTACTGACACTAAACATGTGATCTCTACAGTCCTTGACTTGTGGTGCTCCAGAAGCTTTGTGCTCTGGGAAGTTGCCCAGTTTAATCCAATGGAAGCAGTGACCCTGAATAGCAACAGGTACTGGCTTGAGCTGGGATTCGAACCCTAGTCAAAGCCAGAAATACTACATAAAAGGAAACAGCCTTACCAACACGCTATAGAATCTCTGTCAATTTTGTCACTCTGTGATACTGTTAGAGCAATTTTCCTAATTTCTGTCCCTATCATGTGTTTCACAAAAGACAGTAAATGAATGAAATTTCCCAACAGGGACATGATGGCCAACATGACAGTGGTCTCCAACCTTCCCTACTCCATTAAAGGGACTCCGAGCAGTGCAGAAACTATGGAAAGATGCATATCATTTTAAAGCTCTCTTTCTCCTCTTTCCAATTATATATAAATCGCCGCCCTACGCCTTTTCGTTTTCGCTATTTTCGCGATTGAAATTGTCGTGGCCGCGATTTCAATTGCGAAAATAGAGAAAACTAAAAGGTGTAGGGCGACGATTTGTCGCCAGAAAGAGGAGAAAGAGAGCTTTAAAATGATATCCATCTTTCCATAGTTACTTGTATTACACAGGGCGACACTTTCCCCAGTGTCAGCAGCTCCATTCTGCTGAATGGAGCTGCTGACTTTAGGAAAAAGTCGCCCTGTGTAATACAAGTAACTATGGAAAGATGGATATCATTTTAAAGCTCTCTTTCTCCTCTTTCTGGTGACAAATCGTCGCCCTACGCCTTTTAGTTTTCTCTATTTTTGCGATTGAAATCGCGGCCGCGGCAATTTCAATCACGAAAATAGCGAAAACGAAAAGGCGTAGGGCGGCGGTTTATATATCATTGGAAAGAGGAGAAAGAGAGCTTTAAAATAATATGCATCTTTCCATAGTTTCTGCACTGCTCGGAGTCCCTTTAAGAACTAAAACAGAAGTTCTGAGTGTAGGTGGGACTTACACATGAAGAGCAAGAAGGGGAACATGCAAACCTTTTATAGTTCTCAAATCACAGGATGAACATTACCTTGCTTAGAGTAAGATTGCCAGGCAGGGTGTAACTGAAATTACTGAGCAATGGTGAAATTCTGGTTATATACGAGGCATTTAGGCCAAAACTCCATCCGCCATATCTACAAAGGAAAGATTTTTTTATGATTATTATTAATAATGAAAGAGAAGCTTCCAATAAATATTGATGTCTGACTGTAAAAAGGAAAAAATGGTCTAACCATGTATTTAAAACAAGGTGATCTCTGTAAAGCCCCATACACATGTGCAACTTTTCTGTTTAACTATTGTCCAAACTTGGTCTGTTGGACAATAGTTTGTCATGTAAATGTATGACTAACAACTACACGAGTGACTGATAACAGGCGGTTTGCCTGATCCGACAGGCAGATCGACTCACACGACTGTTGGGCTGATATCATGCAACTGACCGTGTGTACAAATCATTTGAACGACTTGTACTTGTTTTGTATGCAGTCCGTCGTTCCACTTGCATGCGCAGTATGCAAATGAGTTGGTCATTCAGTTAGTTGGTTCACGGAAAATACAAGTCGTTCAATCGCCTGCTCATGCATGGTGTCATCGGGTTGGTGGTGCGGAAAAGCTGCACATGTGTACGTGCCCTAAAGGCAACAGTGTCCTTAAGACTTAAGCCTCTACTTTTCTCTTCTTTCGGGCCCGTTTCCACTAGTGCGGTGTGAATCGCTGGGATTCCACCGCTGACAAAATCGCATGCGGATGCGATTCCGCATGCGATTTTTGCCGCGATTTCGCAAGCGATCTCGCATAGGCAGGCTATCAGCGATTTTAACC
Source organism: Hyperolius riggenbachi (assembly GCF_040937935.1). Lineage (NCBI taxonomy): Eukaryota > Metazoa > Chordata > Amphibia > Anura > Hyperoliidae > Hyperolius > Hyperolius riggenbachi. The sequence goes on along the minus strand of NC_090652.1, from coordinate 229,149,114 downwards.
ATGTCACTGCCTGGCTCAATGTACATTAGTTTTAGTGCGAATTCGCACGCGAAATCGCGGCAAAAACGCATGTGCGATTTCCCCTATTAAATACATAGCCTGCGAATCGCCTGCATTCCACACGCAGGCGAATTCTGCAGGCCCTACCGTGCAGAAAAATCCTGCACAGAAAAACGCACCAAAAAACTGACAAGTGGAAACAGTCTCATCCACTTGTATTGGTTATGCGAATCCGCATGCAGACAACGCATGCGGATTCGCTCTAGTGGAAACGGGCCCTTAGGTTTGATGAAAACACAGTGCTGATGAAGTCTCTGTTAAACATCTGGTATAAAAAGCTGCACCAAGGACAGACATAGTCCATTTCACAAGCTTCTTGCCACATTCAGTTCCAAGTCTCTTGTACCTCACCTCCTGTTTTTCCCACTCTTTCTAGTAACTTGTACTGAATATCACCCCCATAGGAACTCATTTACTGTGACCCAATGGATCATTCTTCACATGTTGCTGCTGATACCCTGACACTGCAAGAATAATGCAGGGAAATAAAATGAGTTATATGCGTCAAGATCAGAGTACAGGAAGACATCAGGCATGGCATTGAAGGAGCAAAAGTCAACATACAGCTGAGGTCAGAGCTGGCAGTGGGTCCTCCTCAGGGCAGCCATCAGGGGGGGGGGGGGCAACTGGCACTGCAGTGAGGGGCCCAGGGCTTCTGGGGGCCCTGGGCCACCCCAAAGCGCTGGAAGGGCCTGTGGCTCACTAACCAGCACACCACGTTCCAGCACTGAGAGAAGAGTGACATCAGCGCTTGAACGTGGGGACCAGATGAGTGAGCCCGCTACAGCGGACTTTCTATACTGGAGCACCACCTCTATCTGGCTACCTATACCTGGGCTGGAACCACCTATACATAGCTACCTATACTGGGGACACCTATACCTGGCTAGGGCAGGGGGACGAGCTGAGACAGAAGGGGACAAGAGGTAACGGGGATAAAAGAGGCACAGGGGGAACAGAGGCAGACAAAAGAGGCACAGGAAGAAAAGAGGGGGACAAAAAAGAATGGATAAAGGATAAGAACGGACTTACAAGTCAATATCTCATTTGTTAACCGGGGACTACCTCTATTTTGCTAGTATTTGGCTCCACCCACAACATGCCATGGTCATGCCCACTTTTTGCCGCATCACACACTTCATGCATGTACACGGGGTTGGGGTGGCTAGTGTGTGGGCACAGCAACCAGTGGGTGGGCCCAGGGAGGGGGGGGCCCAGGTCTGAATATGTGTAAGGGGCCCCAAAATTTCTGATGGCGGCCCTGGTCCTCCTGGACTGGAAACATTAGAAATCATGTGTGATTTTTATATACCTGGCCTGCATTTAGCAAATAGCCCAAGTGTGTAATCCCTAGTAACAGCTTGTTTATCATTCATTACAAATATTTTGGACAAAGATGTTTTATAGCATCAGAAGGTCTCCCCTTTCATACCGCTTCTGAGCAAACTTCACAGTGGTAGCCAAAAGATAGTTCTCCAGGTCTTTTCCGGTAAGATTGTACATCATCTGTTTTGAGAAGGTTCTACGGTGGGGTGGAGAGTCATTAGGTGAGCCACAAGCCTGCACAACACAAACACAAATGATTTTATACAATACAGCAGAGTACACAAATGGTTAATACAGTGCATGCACTAAAGCAGCCAATCAGAAATGATCTATTTCCTGATGTGGTTACAGTATTTTATAGTCTGATTGGTTATTTTATTGCACTTAGAAGATTGTCTTTGATGTTTACATGGATATTACGTGTCAGAAAGTTCAACATATGCCTTGGACATAATACATTGAGGCAAGATGAGAATCATTGCCTTGTAAACATTAACAAAGAACTGTAGCGATTAACAAGGAAAAAGCTACTTTCAAAATTAGTAGACCATCTGCCTTTTTCATTATCTACCAAGGCTGAATATATACATACTGTAAGTAATGAGTGAATTTTAAAATGGAGGCTGTTATGGGACACAAATGCCAGGATTGCCAAATACATGCATTTTCAATTGATATACTACTAAGGCGATGCTAGGGTCAGACTCGAGTGCAGTATTAGCTTAAAGGATACCTTAGCACAAAAACAATTTAAAAAAGGGGGAGCAGGCATGTGTGGTGGGCTATTCTAATGCTCACCACTCCCCCTGTTCTCCTTCGTGCCCCACACGGATGTGCATCGCCGGGCAGCACCTGCGCAGTCAGCTGCGACCACTCCTACCAGGAAGTAAGTTTGGGGGGGGGGGGGGTAATGGAGGAGGACGGAGGCAAACCCCATTTTTTATTATTTTTGTGCTAAGGTATCCTTTAAAGAAAGATTATACTTCCAAAACTAAAATTTCAGTAACATTGTGGGAGACCACAGTCATTCAATTAAAGCTGAATGATCAAAAATACCTTCTGTTTTATGAGTGTTGGCTTTTTAGTAGGAGGGCTTTCCGGTCTCTTTTAGTCCTCTATACTTTCCTAGTAGTTTTAAGTCACTCCGAGCTAATTCGGGTAGTAGTGGTGGGGGGTTTCTCTGGTGGTAAGGGCAGTGGGGAGGTATGCCCACTCTGTCCCTTGTGGTGTAGTATGCAGTTTGGGGTTCCTGAGCAGTGACAGAGCTCGGAGCCCCCCCCCCCCCCCCCACATCCCCCCCCTGTATTGCTTATCTGTGTTTGTAGCTTACAGCATTTTATAAGCTATGCAGCTCGTGGGTTGCATATTCGTGGTAGGCAGGGGCCCAGAGGTTAGCTGCACATTTTGCCCCTGCTGCCACATTACTATGTGAAACTGAAGGTCTCCTTTAGCATAAGGGAGACAGTTTAATTTGGTTCAGCTCAGGCTAGATTTGGTACTGAAGGTGTGGACCCATTACATTACTGTGTCTTTAAACTGGCTGACTGAATTCACTCTGCAGAGTGATTATAAAGATAAGAAATCGGAGACAGCATGCTATAATTCTTATCCCAGATGTCTGCCTGCCCGGATCAGATTACATATCTTTTCATAGGGGATGTGGACATGAAGGGGGGGGGGGGGGGGGAGGGGGGGGGGGGAGAAGACAGAACAAATCTCCCAGTATCCTTTGCGCCCATGGCTAGGCGATTTTATAGGGGACGGACAGGGACTTCAAGCCCATATAGGGGATACGAACCCTGGGGGTAAATAAATCATACTTTATTATGTGTGATTTCATATATCTTGGCAATTTATTAGGTTTAAAGCACACTGTAATTTATATTTTAGGTACTCTTGAAGTATAGACAAAGCAGCAAAGATCCCTAACCTGCTATTGAGTAGATTGCAAAATGATTTATTTGTGAATACTACTACTGTGTAAGAAGCCTGGGCACCAACTGCAGCTTGTCCCTGCAGATACCAGCGACCAAGTAGTATCAAAGGAACAGAAGTAGTATTGAAGGAAAACAAGTAGTATGGCCTGGTGCACACCAGAGGAGTTTTTCTGAGTATTTTGAGTTTTTGAAACCTCCTGCTAATGTTATCCTATGTGTCTATGCACACTGGAGTGATGAGGTTTTGTAAAAAAAACAAAACATAGCATTACATTGGGAAGAGCTTTTGAAACCTCTAGCATTTGGGGAGCTTTTCTGGTGTGTTTCAGCCCTATCAAAGGGAAATAAACTTTGGCCTATTGTTATTACTCCCCTGCCACCCTCCACCCTTCCTAATACATGAGCACAAGCAATGTCCAATATCTTCTCCCCTCTTACAGTAGAGCTGCAGACATTTTTTTATTTTATTTTTTGACATGATGAGAAGAATTAGAACCTCTGCCAGATTATTACTAGTATCTGGGATCCAGTACAACTGGTGTTACTAGTATCTGGCTCCCAGAATATGCTGCAGAGTAAACCAATACAGTAAAACCTTGGATTGAGAGTAACTTGGTTTGAGAGCGCTTTGAAATACAAGCAAACATGTTTGTGAAATGTTGACTTATACAAGCAACATCTTGATATACAAGCAAAAACCGTATACACACGTCACATCGACCGTGTACTTCTATCTCTATTTGCTGGAATCAAGGAGTGACAATTATGGCATGTGTGCATAGTCCACAACAGTCCCGATTTGGATGGGACTATCCCGGGCTCTGCCCCCTCATCCCGGGTCCCGCCCACTCCTCTTTAAGTCCTGTTTTAGCAGACACACTAGGTGTCCTTTGGATAATTACATTGCTCTGCCTCAGTACCCATAACTGCTGTCTCTCTCTTCCTGCTCTGGAGACAGTCTGATGATCTCACACACACACACACACTTGTGGCTTGCTTGAAGCTAATTGGCTGTGTGGACTGACACTGAACTCCATCTAGCTCTGCCCCTTGTTTCAGAGACCTGGCAGAGCACATGACCCAGACAGAGAGAGGAAGCAGGAAGACAAAAACTGCTGGAGGAGACAAGTGAATCAATTCACTTGCCTGGCATGGTCCTTGTCACAGTGACTGCACAGTGGAGGAGAACTCCTGCAGAACGAATTGCATCCGGCAGTTCCTTGCTACAGAACTGATAAGTGCTCTGACCCCTGCCTCATGTGTGTCCCCTCCCTGTCATGCTGTATGTCTGTTTCCTTCCCTGCCATGCTGTGTGTCCCCCTCTCCAGTGTCCCCTGCCCTGCTGTGTATCCCCCTCTCCAATGTCCCCTGCCCTGCCATGCTGTGTGCTCCCCTCTCCAGTGTCCCTTGCCCTGCCATGCTGTGTGTCCTCCTCTCCAGTGTCCCCTGCCCTGCTATGCTGTGTGTCCCCCGCTCCAGTGTCCCCTGCCCTGCCATGCTGTGTGTCCTCCTCTCCAGTGTCCCCTGCCATACTGTGTGTCCCCGTCTCCAGTGTCCCCTGCCATGCTGTGTGTCCCCCGCTCCAGTGTCCCCTGCCCTGCCATGCTGTGTGTCCTCCTCTCCAGTGTCCCCTGCCATGCTGTGTGTCCCCCTCTCCAGTGTCCCCTGTCCTGCCATGCTGTGTGTCCCCCTCTCCAGCGTCCCCTGCCCTGCCATGCTGTGTGTCCTCCTCTCCAGTGTCCCCTGCCATGCTGTGTGTCCCCCTCTCCAGTGTCCCCTGTCCTGCCATGCTGTGTGTCCTCCTCTCCAGTGTCCCCTGCCATGCTGTGTCCCCCCCTCTCCAGCGTCCCCTGCCCTGTCATGCTGTGTGTCCCCCTCTCCAGTGTCCCCTGCCCTGCCATGCTGTGTGTCCTCCTCTCCAGTGTCCCCTGCCATACTGTGTGTCCCCGTCTCCAGTGTCCCCTGCCATGCTGTGTGTACCCCTCTCCAGTGTCCCCTGCCCTGCTGTGTGTCCCCCTCTCCAGTGTCCCCTGCCCTGCCATGCTGTGTGTCTCCCCTCCAGTGCCCGCTGCCCTGCTTTATGTCCCCTGCCCTGCCATGCCCTCTCCCATAGCTCCCAACTGTCCCTCTTTTGGAGGGATAGTCCCTCTTTTGGAGCCCTGTCCCTCTTTCCTCCTCATTTGTCCCTCTTTCAACACTGATGTACAGACCTATGTAAACTTATGCATTTTCTCTACTGAAAAATGTGTTAAATTGAATCTAAACTTTATACTCATCCTTTAAAGAGAACCAGAGATGAAGCACCCTCTTGTATTTTACCTTATAAATCAGCGGGAACATGACAGTAAACACCTAATCTCTTTGTTTCATTGTTCTCTGTTTAATCTGACTGTTATCACCTCTGATAAGAATCCCTGACTGAGCACTCAGTCTAGCTTTGCTACAGAAAGATTATAGCTGAGTCTGTCTTCTATGGTGTCTTTTCAAGCCCAAGCCTGCCCCCTTGTGGCTCTGCTATAGTGAGTCAGCTATAATTATTCCCTGCAAAGCCAGACTGAATGCTCAGTCCGGGATTCTTATCACAGCTGATAACAGACCCTTTTAGCAGTGAGGATGAAACAGAGAGCATGGTAAGTGTTTTCTCTAATGTTCTTACTGATATATATGGTAAAATACACAAGGGTGCTTCATCTCTGGTTCCCTTTAAACTCATAGATGTCTTATTTCCATGTGTTATGAAGGAAAATGAACCAGGATAGAAAGGACTGGTGTGGTTTAAATTATAAAATGACATATTTTTCTTATAAAATATTTATGGTATGCATGACTAGGGGTGTGACAGGGGTCTGATTAGGGGTGTGGGGGGTGGCTTAGGTGTCCCTCTTTCTGATCTCAAAATGTTGGGAGGTACGATGTGTGTATTTAAAATTACCTATATGGGTTTAAACATTGGAAATGTTTCCATGTGAGATGTAAACTAAAAGGGCCCATACACTCAGCCGATTTTTGGCCGATCGATCGATCAAAATCGATTTGCGGCTGATTTCAATCGATTTTGATCGATTTCAATTGATCTGGCAGGCTTAAAAATCTAGGTCAATCTGTTGAGATTGCTTATCATTTTGCATTGGCCCTAATGGAAATCTGATTGCAAAAAAAAATGCCATCAGATCAATTTCAATAGATTTCAAACTGAGATCTATTGGAAATCTGTTCCTAGTAAAAAATGTTCCAAAACACATCAGATAGATCAGAAATCTATCTGATGATCTATCTGCTGCTAATCTAACGAGTGTATGGCCACCTTAAGACAAGCACTTGGGTGTTGATCATTAGTGTTATTTACAGAACCATATGGGTAAAAACCTTATGTAAACTGAGGTGATCAATCAGATAACACACACATACATGCATGCATGCAGACATACACGCGGGCAGGCACACACACGCTTGAGAATTCACTACTGCAACAAAGGTATTGGCAGAAATGTTATGAAGCTTAGGCTGTTTGCACACTACTGTAAGGTGTGTGTGTCTGTGTGTGTGTATGTGTGTGTGTGTGTGTATGTGTGTGTGTGTGTGTGTGTGTGTGTGTGTGTCAGGGTGTGTGTGTGTGTGTTTGTGTGTGTGTGTCAGGGTGTGTGTGTGTGTGTGTGTGTGTCAGGGTGTGTGTGTGTGTCAGGGTGTGTGTGTGTGTGTCAGGGTGTGTGTGTGTGTCAGGGTGTGTGTGTGTCAGGGTGTGTGTGTGTGTGTGTGTGTGTGTGTGTGTGTGTGCGTGTGCGCGTGTGTCAGGGTGTGTGTGCCTGTGTCAGGGTGTGTGTGTGTGTGTGTGTCAGGGTGTGTGTGTGTGTGTGTGTGTGTGTGTGTGTGTGTGTGTGTGTGTGTGCTGTGTGTGTGTGTGTGTGTGTGTGTGTGTGTGTGTGTGTGTGTGTGTGTGTGTGTGTGTGTGTGTGATCCATTTTCCCAGATGAAAGATCATCCAGTGCCTTTCATTGTCCCTGTTCCCATCATATGCTAGTCAAATAATATGTTTTTCATAAAAGCACTGTCGGTGTGATTTTGTTCTCAATGCCAGCACAGCTCCAATCATAGTTAGGGATGAGCTTCCGATTCCCACGGAATTCCAATTTCCGTTCGGCGGAAATCGGTATACGGAAAATGGAATTCCACGGAAATTGCGCATTACCGTAACTCCGTAACCGGAAATTTTAGGCCAATCACAAAACTCGGAAGCATTGGACCAACCAGAGAATGCCGAATTTTACTGCGGAAATTGGATTGCAGCAGAAATTTGAGGCCAATCAGAAAACTAGGAAGTATTAGGCCAATCAGAGAATGCAGAAGTTTCACGAATTGGAAATGCTGATTCCGCATAATAGCGTTCATTAGGCCAATGCAGAGGTTAACTGTAGTTGCCAATGGGAAAGGCGGATTTCACATAATAGTGTACAACTGCAAAAAAATAAGCGGATTCCTGAAAATGTTTATTTTTACAACTAACTAACTTTATTGACAAAATAACAAATAAAATGACATTCCACGGAAATCAATGTGGGGAAATTCCGATCTCCGCGGTGTTCCAAAGAAATTCTACAGAAAGCGGAGATCCTTAATCACATTAGTCCGTGGACTTGGAAAATTAATACAAAACTTGTGCACAAAAACGAATTCACAAACACTGAGATGCAAATTCTCACCCACTTTTGCATACATTTTGAATGTATAAGGCGCACAAAGCCTGATGTTGCTAGCAATGCTGTGTACGTTTACACATTTCATTTTTATTTCACAAGTTCCAATCTTAGACAGTATATAAACAAACTAAAAAGAATGAAAATACTGTTTATTTTAGTTGCTCAATTGCCAGGACAAAAGAACTGCTGAAAAAAAAAACCCTGGAGATTACATGATAACCTCAACAAAGCACATTAATAATGGCTCTTTCTACAGTACCTGATTATTGTAATCACAATTTCTCCATTTCCATCTTTTACTGTACAGTATATTTATAACTATTTTTTTTCTAAAGGCAGCACAAGGGCATCTCTTCATGAATAATGTTTGTTGTGAAATTATGGCCTAAAGAGATTTTAAGTCACACAGCACATTCTGAAGCCATAGGAGGCCAGGCCAGGCCTAAAAAAAGACTATGGGGGTTTCTTCCAGCTTTCCTTAGTTTGTTAGGTCCTTCGGTGTCCTCTGGGTCCTCTGCTATGTGCTGCTGCCCCTTCCTAAAGACCAGCAACTTGAGGTTGAGTCCCTGGCTTACTGCGCATGCGTGGTCCCGTTCGTGCACCTCCTTAATCTCGCTCCCATCACCGAGAGGTTTCTCCACATGCGTGGTAAAATTATTTAAAGAACCAAAGGGCTGGAAGAAGCCAAAGGTAAGTAGAAATCCTTTTTTTGCAATTTAAAGCAGTATTGAAGATCTTAAAAAACTAAAGATTTTCACTTACCTGGGCAGCCATCCTGTCACGCGCTGGACCTCCAGGTCGCTAGAGTGTTCGGGAATGCAAAGAAAGCTACACGTAGGCCGGCAGGGCACAGTTGCTGTTGACTTACGAGCCGACGGTAACGAAACTAGCTGGCGGCGGGAGGACGGAGGATCGTGGAGGACCGCCACAGGACAGGAAGGCTGCTAGGGGCTTGGGGAAACCCCATGTAAGTGAAACCTACCTGATCTTCAGTTTCACTTTAAGTGTGCTTTAAATACAAATTAAGACTATGGGATCTTGGAAGGTTCTATTTAGGAGTAGTACTATCTATACATCTATTTATCTATTTAGTTTCTTTTAACTTCCGGTTTGCTTTAACATAACCAGTCTATTTTATGAAGTCAAATGGAGAGCATGCCATGTACTTACCATAGATGCTGTTGAGCAGTTGCAGGTGCTATATGTTACTGTCTGGTCACCGGTGAAGTTCCACGCCCCCAAGCTGCTCTCAGGCAAGCATTGTCTTCAAGAAACATAGCAAATGGACATAATGATTTCACTCATGTAATCAGTAGTCAGATATCTCCCAACGTCATGCTTCACACACTCCATTCTCTCACATCTACTGACAGCAATATCCTGGGATGAACTCTATCATTTCTGACACCATGATTTCTTGTCATTAGTTATTTATTGCTACTGGTCTTAACTTTCCTCTCTAAATGGACCGTGAAATAAATCAACTTGCAGCTCATTATGTGCACTAGGCACGCAATGCTTGCGTTCAGCATGTTTGGGTTTACATATATGAAAGTGATCGCAATAGAAGAAGACACTAAATTTTAGAAACAGTACTATATTAGTAAAGCCTAATGTTTTATAAAACCTGCCATGGGAGAAGTGCAGAGTCTGTTATTGCTGACCTCCTATCATACTGAGCTTCCCCCATGTACTGAATTTGTAGCCCAGAATTAATATGGACATCTGGTGATCTTATTACACTGGCTGCAGACTTATTACAATGAAAATCTGAATGAGACCTCTTTTTGCAGTGTTCTCAGTGCTGGTCCTTCACCAAATCCTAGCAACAATCCTGCTGCACCATGCTGTCTGAAACTTTTAGGCCTCTTTACTATGGGCAGCTGAAGGTGTGAATTCACTGTATGTCAGTTGCTCCTGTTCACCAACAGTGCACTTGCTAGTGCTAGGCACTGGCGGTGGACAGGCTCCCCCCCAATGGAGTTGCATTGGAGCACAACCGTTGTTGTTCTCTGCGAGACTAGGAGGTAATGCCACCATGTGTCAAATGGGACACAGAGTGTTACCAAATGTTGCCAACCGTAGTGACGTAGTGGTTTGAGCTCTTGCTTGTCCCTGGTTCAAATCCCAGCTGGGGCACTATCTGCACAGAGTTTGTATGTTCTCCTTGTGTCTGTGTCGGTTTCCTCCAGCCACTCTGGTTTCCTCTCACGTCCCAAAAACATACTAATAAGTTAATTGGTGTCCCCCTAAATTGGCCCTAGACTATGATACATGCACTACATAATTCATACATAGACATATGACTATGGTAGGGATTAGATTGTGAGAACCTCTGAGGAACAGTTAAGTGACAAGACAATATATACTCAGTACAGTGCTGTAGAACAGTGTTCCCCAACCCTGTCCTCAGGGCCCACCAACAGTGCATGTTTTGTGGAAATCCACCAAGGTGGTTAATCAGCTTTGCTTAGACACCAATTGCCCCATCTGTGAATGTTTGTGGTTTCCTGAAAAACATGTACTGTTGGTGGGCCTTGAGGACAGGGTTGGGGAACCATGCTGTAGAAGATGCTGGTGCTCTCTCGTTCTCTCTCTCTCTCTCTCTCTCTCTCTCTCTCTCTCTCTCTCTCTCTATTGACTCAGAGTATGGATTAGAACAGAGAAAGAGTTTGCAAAAAAAATATCATCGTGGAGAGAAGCTATAGCTATCAAAAACATGCAAAGAGTAGAAGCTCATTGGAAGCAATCAGAATTACAAACCTTTACACAACAGATTGTAAACTCACATGCTTTTGTCCAAGCAGGCATTATCTATCCCAGGAAATGAATTCATTGCATCCAGTTGTGCTGCACTGCTTTTATTATATAAGCTGAAAAATGAATATAAAGTATAGTTAAAATGGAGAAAAAGATAAACTGAAATATATATATATATATATATATATATATATATATATATATATATATATATACACAGTGGAATGCGAAAGTTTCGAGTTTCGGCAACCTTGTTAATCTTCATGAATTTAAAGATTATAAATCGTTGGTGGTTACCATAAAAATGTAAATTAAATATATCATATAGGAAACACACACAGTGATATTTGAGAAGTGAAATAAAGTTTATAGGATTTATGGAAAGTGTGCAATAATTGTTCAAATAAAATTAGGCAGGTGCATAAATCTGGGCACTGTTGTCATTTTATTGATTCCAAAACCTTTAGAACTAATTATTGGAACTCAAATTGGCTTGGTAAGCTCAGTGACCCCTGACCTACATACACAGGTGAATCCAATTATGAGAAAGGGTATTTAAGGGGGTCAATTGTAAGTTTCACTCCTCACTTTAATTTTCTCTGAAGGGTAGCAAAATGGGGGTCTGAAAACAACTCTCAAATGACCTGAAGACAAAGATTGTTCATCATCATGGTTTACGGGAAGGATACAGAAAGCTGTCTCAAACATTTCAGCTGTCTGTTTCCACAGTTAGGAACATATTGAGGAAGACCACAGGCTCAGTTCAAGTTAAGGCTTGAAGTGGCAGGCCAAGAAAAATCTTGGATAAACATAAGCGACGAATGGTGAGAACAGTCAGAGTCAACCCACAGACCAGCACCAAAGACCTACAACATAATATGTAATATGGATTAAAAGATTATTTACCCGAATGGCACAGCTTGTTCTGTGGTGCCATACAGTTCAGGAGATAACAGGAGTTTGGGATAATCTGCAGAACTCGTTGAAAGTGATCCAAGGCCCATTGCTGCAATCACAAATGCCACAGGGAGGAGGATCTGAGATATTAAACCTTTCCAGTTGCGCTTGGAGTTATGGAATCTTTTAATGAATATGGCACCAATCTTCTTCAACAGGAGCTTCACTCCTTTTGCTTTTTCATTCTGAGTTAGAGGATGGTCTGTTTAACAAAACAAAAAATAATAATAATTATAGTTTTTGAGCTACTTCTATCTACAGACTCTCAGAATGAAGATGTATGTATTCATTAGACTTTTTGTCCCTTAGTCTTTGATCATCCTTCCCCTTCCATCAGAATACATCAGAATCTTCTGCTTCCATCCCAAAAAGATAAACTCCAGGGCCTTCCCCCAAAGCCAGGTACTGGTCACCTATATCACTGTGATGGAAGCCCTGCCTTTCAAGTAAAGAACTGTTTTTCTTCCATGTACAACAACTTCCCACCTTTTTGTGCAGCTGCTGCTTTCATGGCTGCTCCCATGTAAAGTGCAGACCCTTTCCAGGTGCATCAGGCTACTTCTTCCTTATAGTTCCACCATATACAAAATAGCTGTCCAGTGCATGTGCAGCCCTCAGGTACAGTAGTAACCTCTCCCCCATCATACAGAAATTCGTTATGTGCAGAATCTACTGTTATTCCATGTGCTTTACCTCTACCAGGCAGTGCTCACCCCATGCCTTTTTATTCAAGCTTATGAATCAAACTTATGAACCACCTTTTAGGGCATGAAACATGTAGTTGGGCAGAGTTCTGTAGTCAGGAATGCATAACATGCATGCACAGACAGATGGAGCACAGTGGAATTGGTTCTCATCCTGCTGGGTAACACATGGCTGGCTTCTGTAATATTTTAAGACATCATGTGGTGAGGGTTAAAGGCATAACTCAGATGAAAGGATATAAAAGTTTTATACATACCTGGGGCTTCCTCCATCCCACTGCCAACAAATCGCTCCCCCGCCGTCCTCCTCCACCTCCTGGATTGTCCGGTAGAAGCCAGATTAGCTTCGCCAGTCAGGGGAAGATGCAGACCGCCCGCTTGCACTTCTCTGTCATGCTCCTGAAGCTGGGACCATTCTGCGCCTGTGCAGTAGTACTTGCGCAGCTGCAGAGCGCTTCTGGTGACGGAGCATGGCCGGGCCACACATGTGCAGTACACCTCGACTAGCAAAGTTAATGGGGCTTCTACCGGACAATCCAGGAGGCAGAGGAGGACGGCGAGGGAGCGATCGACCTGGAGGGGGCCGGAGGGCACTGCTCAGGCACTGGTGGGCCGATTTGGATAATCACTTTGCTAGCTGCGTGTCTTACCTGATCGCCGCCGATGCGCAGCTACCCGCCGCGAAAGTGCCCCCCACCCCCTCCGCTAATCCCCGTCAGGCTGCGCTATGGGGTGGATCGGGACTCCATGTGATGTCACAACGTCGATGATGTCACTCTGTTCGTCGCCATGGTGACGGACAAGCCCTAAAGGAAATCCCGTTCAGAACAGGATTTCCTTATGGGCATGATCGCTGGCGGCAATCAGAAGGGTGGGAGGGAGGGAGCAGAGAGGGGGGAATCATGTAGCTAGCGCTAGGCTAGCTACCTAATAAAAATAAAAATCGGGCGAAAAAAAAACTCCTGCGGCCGCATGGCCACGGAAATCAGAACGCCCAGCAGGTTAAGGTCCCCATTGATGATACAATCCTGACTGTACAATCCTACCACATCTATGTAACATGAGGGAATGTTATCCATTTAAAGTATAGTTATTCAGTTTACCCTATTACTACATACATTTGCTAAGAATGTACAACCAGCGGGTACCTTTAATTTCTGGAGTGGGCATAATAGTTGCTACATATCCTTTTGGACAATCTTTGAACATTGCATATCTAAAAGACATATTGGACCATATGCAATTAGCTTTTTCTTCAGAATTTTCTCCTTTGTGATATTTTCACAAATTAAATGCCTTTTAAGCCACCAGCGAACAAGAACATACACAGCATATTTTTGATACTACTTTTTTCACTTACCTTTTGGTACTTTTTCAATTGTAAACTGTAAAAAAGGGGTATTTTAAAGAGACGATGACAAATGATCTACTAGGAAAAAACTTAGGAGAAAAAGTAAATTGCATATGGGCCATTGACCATATGAAATTAACTTTTCTCTTGAGTTTTGTCCAAAGAGATAATTCTCCTTCTCTTCTTTACAAAGTACAATTTCAGCACTTTGCAAAAGTTAAAATGAAGGAAAAAACAGTAAGTAAAAACTTACGTTGAGTTTTTTTTTCTTTTTGCTTTATGCACATAATTCTGCTTAATGCATTTTTGTGCAAATACCCCAATGTATTTTATTGATAATCTCCTTAACATCTTTCCCTATTTCTCCCTGTCTAAAACATGTTTGATTGACAGCAGTGTACAATGTAAACAGTAGTGACTGGATCTGTTTCCTGGTCCCCAGAGGCGTCTGGTCAAGCTAGACTATATGCAGCTTTCAGGTAGTTGTAGATACTCAAATAAAAATGATTAAAATTATTTTAAAGTGAATACAAATCTAGGCTAAAGAATGTTTTTTTTTTAATCTTATGTTTGCCTTCTCCATTGATGATATCAATGAATCTGGTTTGATTGTAAACAGAAGAAATGTAAACATAAGAACACTTTAGTCCCATATATTCTATGACCTTAAAGGAATACTGTAGGGCGGTCGGGGGAAAATGAGTTGAACTTACACGGGGCTTCTAATTGTCCCCCGCAGACATCCTGTGCCCACGCAGCCACTCACCTTTAATGTCTGAAAACCACTGTGCCTGTGTTGCCGGAGCATCGGTGAGTGGCTGTGCGGGCACAGGGCATCTGCGGGGGACCATTAGAAGCCCCGGGTAAGTTCAACTCATTTTCCCCGACCCCCCCTACAATATTCCTTTAACTTCCTACTTTCCAAGCTAAGTAAGACTTTAAGAAGTGTTTAGAACTCACCATCTCTATCAGAGAAATTGTAAGAATTTGTAGAGGACTCATCCTCCATTACAAAACCCTCATTGTTAGGAATTGGCACAGCCCGCTGTAAAAAGTCATAGTCCTCGTCCTCGACTCCATCCGTAAGTTTAAGGAACACCTGTAGAAGTAGAAAAGCAGTCATCTAATTGCAGATATTGCAGTCTTATCATTAAAGCAGATTTTAAATTAACAGGAATATGGTTCCTAGTATTGCTGTTTCTTTTAATAATACCAGTTTCCAGGCTGTCGTGCTGATTCAGTAGGTTGTAGGAGCTACACCTGGAAAACACATACAGCCTGTGGAGTCAGAGTACAGTCAACACAGCTAAGTTTATAAGGGTTAAGCAGCAGTGGCACTGCTAAAAAGCTTGGGACCCCAGTGAGACTTTTACATGGGGCCCCATGCACTCTGTTGATGTGGAGCCCCAAAACCTACCAAGAACAGCTGAAGTATCATAAAGTTGTAATCAGGGTGAGGAAACAATTTGTTAAAGGGGAACTCCAGTCAACATAATGTAATAAAAAAAGTTTTTAATTTTTACAATAATTATGTATATATGATTTAGTCAGTGTTTTCCCATTGTAAAATCTTTCCTCTCCCTGATTTACATTCAGACATTAACTATTTCTAGCTCACGTCCGGGTAGCTGCTCTGGTGCGGTAGCGCGCTTCGGCGCACTCCCGGCCACGCCCCCGCCTCCCCGTGGTCTCCCCCGGTAGCCCTGGGATCATGGTTCCCGATCACTGATCTCTTTTCCCCGCAGAAAAACCGAAGCGCTCACCTGTGAGGCTCCGGCTCTTCTGCCCGGACAGATTTCCGCATCCCCCTTGTACTTCCGCTTAGCGAGAAGTACAAGGAGGGAAACCAAAAATGAAGGTAGCCATCTTGTGGCCAAATAGTAAAACTACATCTACACATTATTTTCATTACAATTAACACATATAAATACATTAAAAATGGATTGTTTATGTCCCACACCAAAATATTCCCCAAATAAAATTTTTAATGGAAAAAAAAAATACAATTAAAAAAAAACAACACATAAATAGTTACTTAAGGGTCTGAACTTTTTAAATATGCTTTTGAAAGGGGGTATACTACAAACATTTTTTAAATTGTAAGCTTGTAAATAGTGATGGGCGCAAAACGGAAACAATGCACCTTTATTTCCAAATAAAATATTGGCGCCATACATTGTGATAGGGACAAAATTTAAATGGTATAATAACCGAGACATACAGGCAAATAAAATACATAGGTTTTAATTATGGTAGCATGGATTATTTTAAAGCTATAATGGCCGAAAACTGAGAAATAATGAATTTTTTCCATTTTTTTCTTATTAATCCTGTTAAAATGCCTTTACGGTAAAGTGGTTTTTAGCAAAATGTACCACCCACATAAAGCCTAATTAGTGGCGGAACAAACACGATATAGATCAATAAATTGTGATAAGTAGTGATAAAGTTATTAGCGAATGAATGGGAGGTGAAAATTGCTCCGATGCATAAGGTGAAAAATCCCTGCGGGCTGAAATGGTTAATCACATGGTGACATTTTTACTGCTGGCAGGTGATGTCACTGGAAAGAGATGCTCCTTGCTTTTTTGGCAGTTGGAAACAGCTGCTATTTCCCACAGTGCAACAAGGCCCCCACAGTGTGATGTCAGGACCTCAGAGCTGTGAGGCGCTGACATCACATTGTGGGAGGGGTTTCACCCCCTGATGATTTGTTTGAGAAAAGGAAACGATCTCTCATGGGAAAGGGGGTATCAGCTACTGATTGGAAAGAAGTTCAATTCTTGGTTACGGTCTCTCTTTAAGGATTAGCACTGTTCACTGCACATATAGAGGTATTCATTACCAGCATTACACCAAATTAAAGCTAATAAGATGGTTGAAGGAGGACCCCTGGTGGGCCCCTCTCGTCCAGGGGCCGCGGTGCAATCGCAACCTCTGCATTCCCTCTTGCTGTGCCACTGGCAAGCAGACTGTTTGTCAGAAAAATGCAGGTAATTAATATAGAGAATATAAATGCTTTAAAGTTGAATGTAATGGTGTTTTGCACTGCTATGGGGAGAAGAGAGAAAATATTATTTACTGGCATCTCTTCCTCTTTTTCCAAATAGGCTAACACAACTACAGTATTTCCTTAAAAAGGTCCACGATTAATGTGACTTTATAGTGATGAATGCCATGTGAAACAGCGTAGACTACCGGTGTTTGTTTCAATCACAATGTCCACCACTTTTGCTATTCGTTTGTATTTTTAAAATAATCATACATGAATGTCAATAAGGAATCTGCAACTTTACACATAAGGGTACACCTGTGAACTAACAGCTCACAAGTGGAGAACTGATAGTTCACCACTTTGTTTTCTCAGGCAAGTAAGTGGGGCTCTGTAACTATTTTAGCTTACATTTGGTACTTTTTTCCTCCACTTCTTAAGGTTAGCTTTATAGGGAACCAATTACTTTTCCTATATGAAATAATAGCAACCAGGGCTGTTCAATAATAAAAATCAGGTTGGAAAAATACTGCATTCGGTATTTTAGACTTTTTTGTCCTAATTCATAAAGATTTTCACAGGTGCGGTAGAAGTTCGGGTATTAACCGAAAAACATGGCTTCAAATCAAAGAGACCTGTTCCGTAAACAGTAAACCAGTTGAGTAGTAGGTCTCTGTTCTATTACATGATCTCCCACTTCTGTGTGGTGACATAATTACAATAGTTAGAGGCATCT
Organism: Hyperolius riggenbachi; assembly: GCF_040937935.1. NCBI lineage: Eukaryota > Metazoa > Chordata > Amphibia > Anura > Hyperoliidae > Hyperolius > Hyperolius riggenbachi. Next base: position 229,131,597 of record NC_090652.1, on the reverse strand, counting down.
CTGGCATCCCTTTAAATCTACATCTCCCCTTCTAGTCCCTCTGAATCTGTCTATTAGTCTTTTTTAACATTTCATTTAATGGCCAGAGTTTAGGTGAACTTCCAGTAAACATAAGACACACCATGCTTAGATGATTTCATCAGTTGCTCCACGGCATCTTGAAACAGGAATCTAAAGAATCCCTGTCTGAAGGGCTGCAAGGGAAATCTCTTCTGTGCCGCCTCTCTTCTCTGCTGCCTGGGGGAGAGAAATTTGTCCTGCCCAGAGCATATCGGCACCAATAGAGAGAGTAGCAGGAAAGGGAGGCTCTTCCAATTGGCTCTGTGCTTCAGTCTGTCATATGTTATTGCATGCTGATACTCTGATAGCTAGTTTCCAAGTGATCAGAACTGGTCTTAATACCGAACATCTTACTTGGCTTTACCACATGCTCTAATTTATTTGAATTGACATTTACTGACATGTGTTGAGGTATCTACCTCACAAGTCGGTAATTTACCTCACTGATTGGTAATTTCAGCTTGCCATTTGGTAACAACCTTTATGAATTTACATTTTGACTAAATGTTTGGTAAAGACAGTAGCCGATTTCTACAGACCCCATCAACGTACCTCTTCTATTGTGGTATCTGAGATGCCATAACAGCTTATAGAAAGGGAACTCATATTCGCGTCCAGATCTCGGAGAAGAGATAAGTAGGCATTTGATATCTCAGCTTTGTATGGTGGAAGGACATAAACAAGTTCTCCTCCAACATCTTCTTTCAGCTTGGCTTCAGGGATATGCGACTGGATAAGAGCTGTCACACACTCAGAATCACAGAGCTTATCATCTTTTCTGTTAGGGAACTGGAATAAAACATGTCAATATGTCATAAGAATCTATTTCAGTTTACAGTGATTAAAGGTAAAATGCTTGAGACCAGTATAGTGGTATCCAAAGACAAGACAATTTTGATCAAATGAATCAGTTGGGTTTGGCAGTACCACCCAGTCTCACAACAATTTTCATCATTAGAATGAAAAATCGTTTTTGGAAAAAAATCTCCAACTCCTGGGGCTACAATTATGTCCTGCTTAGGTCTTTGCAGACTGATATTTGACCTATGAACCCTGGCTTACACTTGACTAGCAACCCATAATTCAAAATCAGTTGTATGATCTGACCAAACCTGTAACAAATATGATGGCCACTGCCAGGAAGACTACAGTAACATAGCCATCTTCAACTTTCTACACACCCAGCCATCACACGTATGCCATGGCATGACATCATACGCACACACATAGACGCTGAACAAAGCTTTCTTCTGCATTTCATTTATTTAAGCCTTCACTAGGAGCAAAAAGGAGCTCTTAGTTCTCTGCAGCTGCTATTAAGGTAAGCAGGCTTATTTATGTCATAATCAAGGGAATTTCTTTATTGAATTACTTATTGTTATTTACATCACAGGCGCCTATAGGCACAGATAACCTGGCACCTTAGACTCCGCCTTCCATGGAACTTCAAATCCCTGCCACACTACAAATGTGCTGGGTGGCCCAGCCTTCACCTCTCCCTTACTTCCCCTGCCAAGTGTAAGTTGCTACAGGTGCACCTTTTAGTAGTTATCCAGAGGTACCCCCGGTATTAAAGTGGATCCGAGATGAACTTTTACTCATTGCATAATTGTGTTCCTTTCCTATTGTTTATAGGGCATTCCTCAAGCCAAATACTTTTTTGTTTTTGTTTTAATACTCTAATTCCCGATAAACTAAACAAGCCACGCCCACAGGTTTTCAGAGAGCCAAGGCTCTTTCAGACAGTAGCAAGGGCTCATGGGAGCTCAGTCTGGGCAGGAGGAGGGGGAGGTATTATTAGCCAGAGATTGCAGAGGCAGAGGGGAGGAGGGAGGAGGAGGGGGGATTAGTTTTTTTTTGCTCAAGATGCAGATAAGCCTGCCTCTGTGTAATGTTTACAAACAACATGGCTGCTGTCATTGTATCACAGAAAGAAATAGTCATATTCTATTAAAGCTGTTTGCAGCTAGATTTGCTGTGTAAACTATCTAAACTTAGATATATAGACAAGTTACTTGTTATAGTTAGTTTTTCATCCCGAATCCGCTTTAAGTTGTTGGAGGTGCCCCCGACTGAACGGAGATCTCATCAGTAGAATGCTGAGAGCCTTGTGTGATAAAACGCGGAAAAGCCGCCGCGTGTACTGGCGGCAAGGCGGCTGGTTCCGCGTTCAGAGCGGCGGTTTGCACGCAGCAGCGTGCGTCTGGTGTGGCTGGGCCTGTTAGTTCACACGGGCTGAGGAATACGTGCGCGTGCGTTGAGATGCAGAACCTTTATGACAAACAAGGAGGGATCAGCTGACCAGGCTGGTCAGCTGACCTCAAAGCAAGTGACTATTGGTTGATCGCTGATGGGTGGCGCCAGAGAGCGCCGCACTATATATAGTCACTGCTGGTCAGTCTCAAGTTGTCTGCCGTTGCGAACACTTACGTGGAAGCACTCAGACCTTAGTCAGATCCTACAGTGTGTTAGAACCAGGAGGACCTGGGAATTCACACTGAGCCAGATTACTTCTGTGTATTATTGTGTTATACTTCAGACTAGTTCCAGGGTGTCGAGACCATGGACCTCACACCCAAGATTAGGGACTCTGTGTTATCATTCTTTTATACTCCAGACTAGTTCCAGGGTGTCGAGACCACGGACCTCACACCCAAGACTAGGGACTCCGTGTTATCATTCTGTTGTGCTCCGGACTGGTTCCAGGGTGTTGAGACCACGGACCTCACACCCAAGACTAGGGACTCTGTGTTATCATTCTGTTATACTCCAGACTAGTTCCAGGGTGTCGAGACCACAGGCCTCACACCCAAGACTAGGGACTCTGTGTTATCATTCTGTTATACTCCAGACTAGTTTCAGGGTGTCGAGACCACGGACCTCACACCTAAGTCTAGGAATACGCTGTACCATCATATTATACTTCAGACTAATTCCAGGGTGTAGAGACCATGGACCTCACACCCAAGACTAGGCATTGTTGATATCTGTTATGACCTATTGCATTCCTGACTATCCCTCTGCTTTCTGATTCGGTACCTACGCAAATCTGACTATCTGTTGCCAAACCCTGCCTGCCTTTGGATACCGAATCAGCCTTCTGTCTATGTACTTTGTCTGTCTGTGTGTTGCCGACCTGGCTTGCCCGACCTCGAGAGCTATCTCTCTCCTTAACCAGCTGAGCGGTCTGGACGAGCTCAGCTCGTCCAACACCGCCAGCGGCTGCCGCTCAGGCCCTGCTGGGCCGATTTTAATGAAATAAAAAGCAGCACACGCAGCCGGCACTTTGCCAGCCGCGTGTGCTGCCTGATCGCCGCCGCTCTGCGGCGATTCGCCGCGAGCAGCGGCGAAAGAGGGTCCCCCCAGCCGCCTGAGCCCAGCGTAGCCGGAACAAAAAGTTCCGGCCAGCGCTAAGGGCTGGATCGGAGGCGGCTGACGTCAGGACGTCGGCTGACGTCGATGACGTCACTCCGCTCGTCGCTATGGCGACGATATAAGCAAAACAAGGAAGGCCGCTCATTGCGGCCTTCCTTGTTTATTCTGGGCGCCGGAGACGATCGGAAGATCGCCTCCGGAGCGCCCTCTAGTGGGCTTTCATGCAGCCAACTTTCAGTTGGCTGCATGAAATAGTTTTTTTTTTATTTAAAAAAAACCCTCCCGCAGCCACCCTGGCGATTTAATCAGAACGCCAGGGTGGTTAAGAGATAGTCTCCAGACCTGCTAGTGACATCCACCTTTCAGGTGTCACTCACTCACAGGTCCTTCCTACTTTCAGCCCTGGGACTCCACCCCTTTGGAGGTCTCAGGCTGCTGGAAGGTTTTTGCACTTCCCAAAAGGCGGTATGGTCCATACTGCCAAAGACCACCTGCTCCTCGGGTGGTCTTACTCAAAGTCATTACTGTTGCACCAAACACTCACACTATAAAGGTGTCCAGAGGTTAGTTATACTTGGATTATCGGTGATTCTGCAGATCATCAATAATCAGGTATAATCTGTATTCTTTGTGATACTGCAGATCACCAATAATCAGATTCTCTCTGTGTGCTGACACCGATCGTTACACCTTGTGAGTAACTTCTCAGTTTCACTCCACTCAGGACTCTGTATAGGGAAGGAGGCAGAGTCACTTTGGGAGGAAAGTGTGCCGCTTTTCCATTATCATGCACCTGTAGGCACTTGCCTACAGTGCCTTATGGTAAATCCTGCCCTGCTCTGAGGGTTAATGTACAAACTTACATACTTGCTACAATAATAATGTGCTCAGTAAAAGTACACCATATGTTGGTTAAATATTATTTTCAGTAATATTACTAATTACATGCTGCAGATTGTAACAGAATTGCCAATAGATTCACAACCCTCTTCAGTGTCCCACTCAAACAATAAACACTTTTTTTCCTTTCCCCTCATATCATCATAATATTACTACAATGTTTGAAACTTCAACAGACATTTAAATTGTTTGTACTGCTCATTCAAGGTCAGACTGATAGCAGGGAACAGTGGAAAGGATACAAATGAGATTACTAATTGGTTTGCAAAATCCTTGTATTTAGCATGCAGTTTTCAGCTCTCAGTTGTCGAGTTTCCATGGAACAAGAGCAGCATGTCTGTATCTAATTGTTTGGCCTTGAATATCTCCAGTGCCTTCATTAATGTATGTTCTGTGTATTCAGTCACAATTCTTTTATTCATGGGATTATGGGAACAGTGGAAAGGAACTTAGAATCTGCTCCATGTTCTGGTACCCACTTATTGTAGTTTATGCATGTACAGAGCATCATTATTTTGCTTTTGTTTGTATTTCACGGCCTTGTGATCGAGGCCTGTCTAGCTTGTGAATTAGAACTTCTACTAGAGTCAATAAGCTGGTTCACATTAGAGGTCAACCCCGTAAAATTCATCAGGACTGATGTTTAAAACCCAGAGGAGAATAATTTGGATGGCGGCTTTGGAGCTGACAGTTGTGCTGGACTAAGAAAAGATATTCATTTGTTATACATTTTGGCTACATTGCACAAACACAATGGCACTGGCAACGTAAATGTATCTACTAATGTCGTTTGCTTTGTTCACAACAACATTTATTAGATCCTTTTTTGCTGCTTTAAATTTCTAGGAGCAAACGATGGTACCCTAATGAATTATCTTATATGTATGCACACATCTAATAGGGGCACCTGGTAAAATGGGCGTGAGGTAATGCCGACAGTAGAATATTGGTAATTTTACCGACAGTAGAATATCGGTCATTATACAAATATTCTACAATCCCCCTGTGTAACTTAATTCTCACACTAACGGCCTGTTTCCACTAAGTGCCAATTCTAAAAAATTAAACCAACGTTTATGGAGTAATTTTCTTTGAATGCGAATTCTTGCATGGGGTGCGATGCCGAAAAGAAATATAGATTGCATGCAGCAGATTTCTGCACCATGCATTAGTTTCCCATGTAATGATCCTTAGATGCATACAAGAACTCACATTTAATGAAAAATGACTCCATTGACATTCATTGGTTTAATGCGAATTTGCATAAAAACACGAAGATTTGCATATGGGAAAAGTAACATCCTAGTGGAAATAGACCCTAACCCTCCCTTATCTATGCCTAACATTAAGCTTCCCCCACCTACTCCTAACACTAACCTCCCTCCACCTCCACCAAACACCAACCTCTCCCCACCTACGTCAAACACTAAACTCCTACTGCAAAACACTAACCTCCCCCTCTATATGTCTAACACTAACTGCACCCTACCTACGCCTAACAATAACCGCCCCCTACCCACCCCTAACACTAATCTCCCCCTATATATGCCTAACACTAACCCCCCCCCCCCCAATACATAAACAAAGATAACGTGGCACCCAAAGTCAAGCACTTTTATGAAAACCTGGTGCCTAAATTACCCATCTAACTATAAAATACATTAATCCAGTACCTATACCATAACCCAGCCCCTTAAATTTCCTTTCTGCCTCTCAGCTATGTTACTGTCCCACCAATAGCTTGAGTTTGGCTATACTAAAAATGTACTCTGGCACACTGACAACCTCCCACCCCATTTAGATGCTCTGTTTCACTTAAGGCATCTTAATGTCATGTATTTATGCTTGAAAAAAAACTATTTATCTCCTTTTAATGTTGCATGTATAAAGCTGTCTGTACCATCAGCCTGCAAGCAAACAGGATTTAAGCCAGACGAAGGCTGCAAAGCCGAAAGCTTGCTTATTCTTATTCTTTTTAGTTAGCCAATAAATGGTATCATCCTGATTTAAAACTTCTAGCTCTATAGAACTTATAGTATATTTAAAAGTATACCTGTAGGGAAAAAGGTGCCCCAAGTAGAAACTTACCAAAGTAGAGTGAAGCCTCTGGGCTCTGGATAGTCCAATGTGGCCTCGCTCATTTACATACAGTAACACAACCGCAATCTTTCAGAGGGTCCCGGACAGCGATGGTGGATGGAGGTAAGTATCTGACCTTTCCCTACCCTAAAGTCACACATTTGCTTTAAAATACAGTGCTCTGCTCTCACAGATGTTTTTGTTGGCCACGCAGAAGTTTTATGACCTGTAATTACTTATTAGTCAGAGCCACGCAGTTTTCATAGCCCTGGGTTCTTAACCCTTACAGTGAGAAAGTAAAAAAAAAAGTATAGGCTAGTTCTATGTAGGAATGAAAATGTGCATACACATGTTTATCTCATAATATCAAGTCACTTCCTGTACACTTTAACAAGATAAGAATAAACACATTTTTTAATCTGAAACTCTCGCCAAAACTTATTTGAAGTTTTGGATAGCGTGAGAATGTACAATGCAAAACTCAGGCTAGTAACACACTTAGCAGAAATGCTAGTGCTGCGGAAAACATAGCGTTTTTGACGCTAATGGAAGTCAATGGGCTGCAAAAAAAAACGCATATCAAAAACGCATATAATAAAAGTCAATAGTAACGCAATGTATTGCGTTTTATATGCGTTTTTCATACATTTTTATATGCGTTTTTTTTATTGTGATGTATTTCCGCTTCCTGTTGTCTTCCTAGTGATTTGCATGGAATGCAATGTAAAAATGCATGGAAACGCATATGCGTTTTGTATATGCGAACCGCAAACACATAAAAATGCACGCAATACGCCTGGAAAAACACATATGCAGGGAAAAACGCAAACACACTAAAAACGCACACAAAAAAAACCCACGTGTGACCTAAAACTCAACCTTTCACGCACAGTCATGTGTGCACCCAGCCTCAAAAAATGTATTTTGACTTTCCTGTTGTGGTGCCTACATCCTAAGCAGTGGTGTAACTGCAATTCATGGGGCCCACCAGCAAAACTTGATGTGGACCCCCAATGTTCACACCCCTTCCCTTGCCTCCCCTTCATGCCTTTCACAGCCTTGGGGCCCATCTCACAAGTGTCATACAACAAGTGTGGCCATCATGATCTAACAACCATTACAAGCGTAGCCACAAAAACACCTGATCTGAAGTATAATCTCCTGTATCGGAGGAAGGGGAGGTTAGTAGTTGAGGCCCCCCACAGCTCTGGGCCTCCCTGCGATCACAGGGACTGCTCCCCTCTAGTTATGCCCCTGCTCCTGAGCGTATGCCCTTTCATATTACTCTTGCCTTATGGCGGGCAGGGCATTTACATACTTTTTTGGTGAGTGTGAGATGATATCCACTTCCAAACTTTTCTTTTAGGAACATCGGGGTCCCGCAGCACTTCAGACCTCCTTGCTGAAGGAAAGCAATGCGGTCACTTAGTACCTCTGCCTCGTCCAAGTGGTGAGTGGACAAAATTATTGTTTTATCTGAAATTAGAACATAGACTATCATTAGGCTATGTCTTTTGTGCAAAATACATTTTCATATTCAAATAATAGTTTATGCTTGAAAGCATGTCAGTAGAGGAATCCAATGATAAAGACGTCTTATGTGAAAGTACAGCAACTGCCCCTGAACAGTAGAGGACTTCCAACACCATTTATCATCAGCAGACCATACTGTTTTATCATATTTATCCAGATATTTTGAAAACAAGGTGCACCTTCAACCAGGCAACTTAAAACAATTAACATCTGCATAACAAGTGTTTTTGGCTAGTCCATTTTTGCCTGGTATAAATGGTGAGACATTTAAAGTATACCCAAGGTGAACCCCTGGTTAAAAAACACATACTTACCTACAACAAGGGAAGCCTCTGAATCCTGTGATGCGTCCCCTGCTGTATTGTGGACCTCCGTTGCTGCTCGTCGAAGAAATCCGGCAAAAGCTTGTCAGACTGAAGATCCGGGATGTGCTCCTCTTCATGCACATGTGCGGCTGTAATGTGCTTGAATGAGTATGGCCTCCCCTGTGCAGTAAGCCTAAACTGCTCGTGCGCATGCGGCTCCATGCTACTGTGCAGATGTGGCCATTCTTGCACTGGTGCAGCACAGCCAAGCTTGTGCATGAAGAGGATTGCAGCCCAAATCTTCTGGAGGGTTGTGGCGAGTGTCATGGAAAACATAGGAAGCCTCTACTGCAGAGTTCCCCAAGAAAAACCCAGGTAAAAAAACACATACCTAAAAAGAGGGAAGCCTCTGGATCCTGTAGAGCAGTGTTCCTCAACCCTGTCCTCAAGGCCCACCAACAGTGCATGTTTTGCAGAAAACCAACCTACATTCACAGGTGAGATAATTAGTGTCTCAGCAGAGCTGATTAACTACCTCTGTGGATTTCCACAAAACATGCACTGTTGGTAGCACCCTGTACACAATTGGCCTCAATTCACGGAGCATTATCAAACGTTTATCAAACACTTTGTCAAACGTTTGATAATTTACCTCATGGGTAAAATCTCATTTTTAATTCACTAAGGTGTTATATATTTGTTGAACGTTTTATCGGTAAAACATTCGATAAATATATAACACCTCAGTGAATTTAAAATGAGATTTTACCCATGAGGTAAATTATCAAACGTTTGATAAAGTGTTTGATAAACGTTTGATAATGCTCCGTGAATTGAGGCCATTCTCAGCAGAGACTGCCCCAAATGGCTTTTTTTAAAATTAATTTTAATAGATTTATTTTAATGGAAAAACCTATTTTCTTCCTCTCTGCCCCCTAAATTGGCTCTAGACTGTGCTCCATACTCTACACTACCTTCTCATAGGCTGATGCCTATAAGAGGGATTAGATTGTGAGCCAATCAGAGGGACAGCTAAATGACTGGGCTGCCCCCTGTACAGCGCTGCGCTAGATCGCAGCTCTGTACAAATGTTTCTTTTTGGGATTTTTTTACATTGCAGCCTGCCAGCTCTGATCGCGGCTGGCAGGCTGCTAACGGATCCCCACTCTGCTTACACATGCAAGCACGCATTCCCTGCTAATCCCCGCCCATGCCTATCGGCGTTAGGCGGTCCCAGGAGAGCCACTCTGTGGCCAGCCATCGGCGTTAGGCAGTCGCAGAGTAGTAAAGATAGCATTCAAAGTGCTTTTTACATTATTATAATTATACACTATACAGTAGAAAATGCTTAGAACGAGATATAAGTAGCTGTAGTTTCTAAACCTGATAGAAAGTGCTTTTTGAAACCACAGTGATATACAGGGGCGTCTCACCCACCAGGCAAGTATAGGCGGTTGCCTGGGGCGCCATGAGGTGGTGAGGCGCATTCCCCCGCCGCTGCTACCGTGACCATGTTTTTTTTTTTTTTAATATTATATTACCTCCCGACTCAGTCCCCGGTGCTCGGCACGCTACCATGTGCTCAGCAGTGTCTCCACCTTCACTTCTCCCCAGCCAATAGAGCAATCAATACTGCTCTTCTCTGCCAGGCTCCTTCTTTAAAGTCGTGCCCCTTCTTCTCAGTAGCCACACAGGTAAAGTGTTTACCTCGTGTGGCCCAGCCTTTAACTCCACCCCACGCCAGGCAAACCATGAGCCAGCGGCCAGCCAGCTTATGCCCCCGACAGTCTGACCCCCCACCTGTGTCACTGGCTGCACACAGACACTGGAGCGAGACAGCCAGGGGACAGATGCAGTCACAGAGAGAAGAATGTGATGTGTCCGTGTTGGAGCCCCGCCCCCGCACAAGACAGCAACACAGCCCGGGAGAAGGGAAGTTTCTGCTCCAGAGAGATGATAGGCTGCATGCACAGGCAGAAGAGAAGGTATGCAGGCAGGCTGCTAAAAACACTTCCTGTCCTGTGTGCAGACTCCCAGTACTGTTATAACTGCAAAAATGTGCCCTGCTCTTTTGATACTAGAGTTTTCTTTGAAAGCTGGTTAGGCTGTAGGCTGGTAAAGCTGTAAACCTGTGCTTTAGTGCTGTGCTGTCTCTCCCTCTCCCCTCTCTGTTCCTCTGCTCCCTCTTCCATCTTATGCTGTCTCTGCCCCTCTCTGTTCCTCTACCCCCCCCCCCCCCCCTCTTATATCTTATGCTGCCTCTCCCTCTCTACTCTTTCCCTCTGCTCGGATTACGTGTATTTTCTGGTGAAACGCTTCCGCATTACGATTATTTTCTGACAACGCTGCCCCATTACGATTATTTTCTGGTGAAACGCTGCTGCCCTATGATTAATTTCTGGTGAAATGCTGCTGCAATAAGTGTATTTTCTGGTGAAACACTGCCACATTACGATTATTTTCTGGTGAATTACGATTCTGAATTACGATAATTACTATTATTTTCTGATGAAACACTGCCGCATTATGATTATTTTCTGGTGAAACGATGCTGCATTATGATTATTTTCCTGGGGGGGAGGGGCTTGTGGGGGGCGCCACAAGTTTTCTCGCCTGGAGTGACAAAATGACTAAAGGCACCCCTGGTGATATATGTTGAAATTTAAACATAAATTGGAGTAGTACATACTTTTTAAGCCACATTACAATAACCTGGAAAAATAAATTACCATAGGAAGAGCTGCCCGCCCCTCAATTATTTATCAAGCAATCAATCAATCAATCAATCAATCAATATTATAAAAATCTAATCAGTTTATAGCACATGGAAAGAGTCCCTTTCAATGAGGTTGCTGCTACTTTTACTACTATATCCTGAGAGTGTGTAATACTGATATTAACACATAGACTTATTTTGCTTCTTTCATTTTCAGTGGGTGGCACCTTCCTTGCCTTGCAGTACACGTTTCCCCTGAACACTCATACTATTTGTTCAATCTTTTTTAAGGGATTCTTACAAACAGAGCCGGGACAAGTTCCTCCGGCACCCAAGGCTGAGACACAAAAGTGTGCCCCTCCATCCCCTGCCGTCAGACACTGCTTGCTATTAGAGTAAGAGGCTCCCAGGCCTCTAGTTATCTGGCTTGCAGTCACTGCTATGTATCCTATTTTCTTATTTCTCTCTGTTTAAAACACAATAGGGGAATGATAGCTGAGTGAGTTGTGCGCCCCCCTCCTTCACTGAGGCTGGAGTCTCTCTCGCCTCTGCCTTTGGCCTGGCCCTGCTTACAAAAGTTAGGTGTAACTGCTGAGAGCTTATAGAATTGCCTGCAACAATCTAGCTGAGAGGCGCTGCACCTATCTGCACAACCTCGGAGTTACTCCTGCTCTTGTATTTGCCTGAGGAAGTGGGCTTGGGACCCGCGAAACACATTGTATAATTTTATGTGGAGTACTGATTAAATATATATTTTTCTGGATACCATATATGGTGGTTGTGTCATATATATTGGGGAGATGGATCCACCCCGGTCTCCCAATTTTTTATTTGGTTTTAATAGACTACTAATTTTACTAATTTTTATTCTGCTGGTGCCTCTTTAACTACTATAAATAGGCGCGATGTTTGTTTCAATGTCAGTCAGTGGGAAATGAGAAAAATCACATTTTGCATGAAAAATCACATGCAATTTTGAAGTTAATTAGGTGTATTTTTCATGTAAATTAACTTAATCGGTATTCATACAGAATACACATTTTTTGCATTGAAATACATGAACAATGTGAAATTGCACAGAAAAGTTAATTAAAAAAAAAAAAAAAAATATGGTGGCGAATTGGGTATAAATCAGAAATGTTCGACTTCCCCTTCCATAAAGGTGCCTCGAAGTCTGTGTTCCATATTTAAATTGAGGAGGGCCTGTCTTTTTATGTCCTCTGTAGAAGGTGGCGTAGGGTCTTTCCAGTTATGAACTATGGCGTTTCTGGTGGCGCATAATAGGTGGGTGGTTATTAGTCTAAATTTGTGCGGGATTACTTGTAAATCAATGTGGAGGAGAGCTAGTTGCGGGGAGGGCCCTGATTTATTTTCACACAGAAACCTCTATTGTCACACTGTGGTTATCACCTGTTTTTGGCCGATCGCAAGGGTGGCACCACAAAAATTAGGAATCACGGCAACACTTCCGCAGTGAGTGCTGCATTTTTCCTGCATTTGCTATTGTGACCAATTAAATGAAAATCACAAAACGCAAGAAGAATTACATGCTTAACTCGCAATCGCTTCGCAGTGCACTTGTGATTCCCAGTGTGAGAAGGTCCCAAAGACTTCTTACAGTTATAATAAATAACAAATGGAATATAACAGTGGTATAGCAGTAGTAAGTTTCTCCTTGTACCTTTTTTGTTTTTGGAAATAACCTCCCAGATGCTGCGTCTTGAACACGGATCTATTCCAGTGGTGGGTTCATCTAATATGACAACCTTGGAGCCACCAATCAGAGCTATGCAGATTGATAGCTTCCTTTTCATGCCACCAGATAAGGTCTTCACAGGCTTGTGCCGATGGTTGTATAGTCCAGTGTCCTTCAGTGTACTGTAAACAAAGCAGATAGTTGGATTTTCATAACACTGTAAAACAGTTACATATAACACTTGGGTTTGCATTGTCTGAGTCTGAATTTTCGGTCAGGAAAAAAAGTCAAAAAACAAATGTAATAAAAGCTGTTAGCTGACATCTGTAGACTTATGTCACATTATTATTATTACTATCCAGCTATCTATGCTCCCTCGGGGCTGACCACCCCCACTCCATGCTTTTAGCACAAATAGCTGGATGAGTGGGCTGGATAGGCAGCCCCATTCCGCAAAAGATAAAAATGGCACAGGATGAGCACTGATACAAAATTGGTACCACCACAGGCGGCAATAATAAAAGAGACGATTAGCAGCAAGGAAGTTAAATTATGTTTCCCGATAAGCCTAGCGAGCACCACAATTTATTTTCCTTGCTGCTAATTGTGGCTTTTACTAATGATGCCTATGATGGCAAAGAGTAACTAAAATTAGGCAGGGGGGTTAGGTTTTAGACGGGGGGTAGTTAAGGTTCGGCTTGGGGGGTAGAGTGGGTAGGGTTAACAGCAGGGGTGGAGTGATTAGGGTTAGGTACAAGGAGTCCTTAGGAAATATCTCGGTTGAGTACAAGCCGGTAACAGCGTTAGATTTCTTCATGACCGACAGACCCCTGGCCTGTCACCTCCCATGGAAAATATGTACTCCTTGGGCTGTTGGTGAATGTCGCAGGTTCATCTGTCCACTGTTCCACCTCATCCGGTGTCCCACATCTTTCTCCATGGCCGCCGGGGGTGCCTGTACCCTGTGATTCCACTGCATGTATGTAATGTAAGTCACATGACATAGGCTGCATGTATGTGACATAAGACACATGGTATAGGCTCCCCTGGCAACCATGGAGAAAGATGCGAAAGATGAGGAACACACAGGAGGGGGGGGGGGGGGGAGGCGCTAGCAGACAAGTGAGCCTGTGACATTCACCATGGGTCCAGGGGGTACACTATACATGGTGAAGACCTGTGGGAGCCTGGCAGGCAGAGGCCAGACAGGTTTTCAATGGATTTCATGCACTACACTGGCAGCAGTAAGTCCCTCTCTGATCAGATTCACAGAGGGATCTATCTGATTGTGGAATCTGCTAACCATCTGGCAATTTAAGTCTGTAGTATTTCAGAAAAGTCCAATTTGTATTAATAGGGCAAAAGATACAATTGTTTATCTCATCCATTTTCATATTTTATCTGTATTTCCACTTCAGGTTTGCGTTTCATAATTTCATTGAGTTACTGACCCAAAGCAAGTTTGCAGACCAGGGGTTCTGAATCTGCTCAGATCCCCCTGGGCTGCATTCATGTTATAGGCGTATGACTCAGACTTATCTGCAGCCAAACTGTTAGCCCAACAGTCTAGATATTGCCGTCTTTATAAAGGCAACAGCAATGGCTGTTTCTTTATTCTTCTCTTTTAAGGAAGAAGGAAATATAGTGTGCCTTTATAGACGGCATGCATGATGTACAAAGAATGGCACATACTGTGAACGGAAGAAAATATTCAGCAACAGAAAAGATGCATTTCAGCAGGAAGAAGACCTTGATTTGCATTTATATTGTGCTTTATGTATATACAGAATTCCAAAATGCTCCATCAACACTTAGCAATCAATAAGGGATCATTCGGTAGAAGAAAAAATGCAACAAGGCATCGTTTTGCCATCTCCTATCATCTTTCTGGACCATTGATCAGAAAGTTCTGAGCTGGAGATATTTAACTATGATGAATCAGTACCTCTGTCCATAACTTCCACCAGAGACAGTAGGCACAGGGACAGCAAAGACCGCTCTGATCGTATATTAAAGGGAAGTAAGAATCTCACTTACATTCGACTGGGAATTACCCACTAAGAAGCAGTTTTGTGTTGTACTTTCATTTAAATAAATAAGAATGAAAAAGTGATGTTTAACAACTCGGGGAAGGATTTTAAGAAGTCATTAGTGATGAATGATATTTAATGTTATGTCTAGACAGGTACTCAGAAGAAGGTCTTATGAGTATGCCTTAAATTTGTTTTCATAACCACAATTCATCCCAAACAGCCAGGAAATAACTGTTCCTGAAAATTAATCAGTTTCAGTGCATTATAGGAAAAGGTTTGTGAGATATAAAAGTTCACATCCTCTCGCGCATTCGTTTGTTGAATTGCTGCAAAACTTTTCTTTGAAATATAATCAATCACCAAAACACCATGTAGAAATTTCTTCTTTGTATTTACTGCTTTTTCCATCTACTTTTATACCATAGATAGAAAATTGATGTTCATTATTATTTTTTGTTTATATAGTGCTGGCATCTTCTGTAGCAATTTACAGAGTCTATAGCCATGCTACTAACTGTCCCTCAGAGGAGCTCACAGTCTATCTAGTCCCTGCTATAGTCATTTGCCCTATTGTAGACTAAAAACTGTTTTGGGGTAACCAATTAAAGTGCACCTGTAGTGACATGTGACACGATGAGGTAAACATATACATACAGTAGTAGTAAAAAGTATTTGAACCCTTTGGAATTGTCTGGATTTCTGCACAAACTGGTCATAAAATGTGATCTGATCTTCATCTAAGTCACAACAACAGACAGTCAAAGTCTGCGTAAACTAAAACCACACAAATAATTACGGCTTAAAAAGCAGAGTGCGGATTCTACACTGCAACTGTGACAGTCTGATGACATGTTATAAATGAAGCTGTATAACTGAAAATAAAAGTATGGGACTATTTTCTTTGTTACTAATGTTCTATTTATTATCCGTACTACACATACAGTTCAATATCTTATCAGTTTATTTTCGCTTCAGGTTCACTTTAACCTGCTGGGCGGTCTGGACGAGCTCAGCTCGTCCAGTACCGCCGGAGGCTGCCGCTCAGGCCCTGCTGGGCCGATTTGGCTGAAATAAAAAGCAGCACACGCAGCCGGCACTTTGCCAGCCGCGTGTGCTGCCTGATCGCCGCCGCTCTGCGGCGATTCGCCGCGAGCAGCGGCGAAAGAGGGCCCCCCTAGCCGCCTGAGCCCTGCGCAGCCGGAACAAAAAGTTCCGGCCAGCGCTAAGGGCTGGATCGGAGGCGGCTGACGTCACGACGTCGGCTGACGTCGATGACGTCACTCCGCTCGTCGCTATGGCGACGATATAAGCAAAACAAGGAAGGCCGCTCATTGCGGCCTTCCTTGTTTATTCTGGGCGCCGGAGGCGATCGGAAGATCGCCTCCGGAGCGCCCTCTAGTGGGCTTTCATGCAGCCAACTTTCAGTTGGCTGCATGAAATAGTTTTTTTTTTATTAAAAAAAAACCCTCCCGCAGCCTGCCTGGCGATCTTAATAGAACGCCAGGCAGGTTAAAGAGACTCTGTAACAAATGTTTTTGCAGTATTTCTCCTATCCTACAAGTTCCTAATGCTGGGTACACACGTTGCGATTTCCCGCTTCATTTGCGGGATCGATGGGATCGATTTGATTATTTCCAACATATTGGATCGTGTTTCGATCGATACAACCGTCGATTTTGCATATTAAGTATGCAAAATCGACGGCTGTATCCATCGAAACCCGATCGAACATGTTGAAAATAATCGAATCGATCCCGCGAATCGCGCGGGAAATCGCAACATGTGTACCCAGCATAAGGCTGTTCCATTGTGCTCTGGCTTACTGCAGCACTTTCTACTTGCACCCTCTCTGTAATAAATCAACTTATCTTTCCCCTGTCGGATTTGTCGCCTGTGTCTGGAAGGCTGTCAACTCTTCAGTAATGTGAACAAGTTAACCCCTTCCACGCCGCTCCAGTGCTCGTGTGATGTTTATTCCTCACAGACAACGTCCCTGCTCTCACTGTCAGCTTGTCTATGATCTGTGAGGCTGATAAACACAGACTGATAAACTGAACAAAGAATAGCTGGCTGAGGAGGAAGCTGCCTGTCAGGCTGACACCAGTGCAGAGCCGAGACTCCAGGCTCTAAAGACACAGCTTGTCATGCTTCATTGACACAGAGCTCTTTCAAAACTTGCACATAACCTCTGGAAACTGAATTCAATGTGTAACTCACTGAATTCTCTGAGTACTCACTGTGTATTAATACGGTGACCATACGTCCCGCTTTACCCGGGACGCGTCCCGCCTTCGGAGGGCGCTGTCCCAGGCTGCATGAGGTCCCGGGAAACGTCCCGCTTTTAGCAGCGGGACGTCCCGGCCTCGGGACTCTGGCCACCGTACAGTGAACTAGCCGCAGCGTCTACTAGACGCTGCGCTAGTTCATTCCCCGCAGCCCCGCTCCAGCCTGCAATGTTCTCCTCCGGCAGGCACAGGCAGAGCAGGGCTACGGGAAGATGGCGTCCGGAGGCGGAGCCCTGTATTGGAGACTATTTGTCTCCAGTACAGGGCTCCGCCTCCGGACGCCATCTTGCCGTAGCCCTGCTCTGCCTGTGAGAGGCTGAGCGGGAGATTGAAGATCGTCCAGGCCAGGGGGAGCTGAACACACCAGAGGCCGGCTGCGTGAGGGGACGTCTTCTGCCAGGTGAGTAAATGCTTTTTCTTGCAGGTGAAGTGTTTGCCCACATTTTGTACTGACATATTTGCCCAAATTGTGTTCATTTTGTACTGACATGTTTGCCCGCATTGCGTTTATCTTGTACTGACATGTTTGCCCGCAGTGCGTTTATCTTGTACTGACATGTTTGCCCGCAGTGCGTTTATCTTGTACTGACATGTTTGCCCGCAGTGCGTTTATCTTGTACTGACATGTTTGCCCGCAGTGCGTTTATCTTGTACTGACATGTTTGCCCGCAGTGCGTTTATCTTGTACTGACATGTTTGCCCGCAGTGCGTTTATCTTGTACTGACATGTTTGCCCGCAGTACGTTTATCTTGTACTGACATGTTTGCCCGCAGTGCGTTTATCTTGTACTGACATGTTTGCCCGCAGTGCGTTTATCTTGTACTGACATGTTTGCCCGCAGTGCGTTTATCTTGTACTGACATGTTTGCCCGCAGTGCGTTTATCTTGTACTGACATGTTTGCCCGCAGTGCGTTTATCTTGTACTGACATGCTTGCCCGCCGTGCGTTCATTTTGTATTAACATGTTGCCCGCAGTGCGTTTATTTTGTACTGACATGTTTGCCCCCATTGCGTTTATTTTGTACTGACATGTTTGCCCCCATTGCGTTTATTTTATGCTGACATGTTGCCCGCAATGCGTTTATTTTGTGCTGAAATGTTGCCCGCAATGCGTTTATTTTGTGCTGAAATGTTGCCCATTGCGTTTATTTTGTGGTGTCTGGGGTAACTGTTGCTGCATTTATTATTTAATGGTCATAGTTGGCTGTGTTTGCTGCTTTGGGGTTATGGCATACTATTAAATAGCATCACACAGTTTCTGCACACCTATGATGTGAATCCACGTTTGACCACATCACGGCGTAAACACTGCTTTCTTATGCCTCGCTGTTGCATCATTACGTTAGCTCCGCCCATAGAATGTCATGGCCACGCCCATTTTTCGCGCGCGCTGCAGACACCACATTTTTCGCCGCGGCACGCTACGCGCGCCGCATCCCCTGTTTTTCGCCGCGGCGCAGCCGCCCCCCCCCCCCCCCCAATTCCCCCCGTCCCAGGTTGAGCCTTCAAAAATCTGGTCACTCTAGTATTAACTGAGTTCACTGCTCTGCTGAAGTACTTCCTGTTTTGGTGGCCATCTTTTCTGTTTACAAAACAGTTTATAAAACTGTTTTTTACCCTCTTTATTGCAGCGGAGAGCAGCGGAAATATTACAGAGGGGGCTAGGAGATGACCCCAAACAGGCAGGGATGTTTGTTTATACTTCATTTTGTGAACACAGATTTTCTTTAACTTATCTGTATGTTTTTGAAATTTGTGAGGATACAGGAGGCCCCGGAGGAAACCCATGAAGAACATATAGACTCCATGCAGATAGTTTCCTGGCCCAGATTTGAACCAGGGACCCAGCACTGCAAGTCAAGAGTGCTAACAACTACATCACTGTGTCTACAGTATAACAATTATTTTTAAGATGACAGCTGTGTATGTGTCTATTCACTCCTTTGTATTATGTGGCTAATAATTACTCATACCTTTTTACTTCTTCATGTAGCTGTCTCTGATCCCAGTGTGGAGCTTTAGAAGATCCATATAGCAGAAGATGCTCTTTTGTGGTAAGGTGATCAAACAGCACATCGTATTGCATGCAAACTCCCATGCTCCTTCTGGCCTGATCCAAACGTGTGCGGATATCATCCCCATACACATAGATAGTGCCCGAAGTGGCACCAAACAGTCCGGTCAACATTGAGCTGTGAATGGAGAATTTTTTGTAAAAAAACAATTTTTTATATACATGCAAAATACAACAAACGTATGCCTGGTACAAACAATGCAATTTCCCATCAGATTCATGGTCAAATCAATAATTTTTGACAGGTCTGATCTGATGTCTGATCATTTTTCTGATCAATTTTGTACTGAAGTGATCGGAAAATTGATAAAAAAAAACAGAAGAACCTGTCAGAAATGATCAATTTGACCGTCAATCTGATGGGGTAATTGCATTGTGTGTACCAGAAATTAGTTTCAATGTGCAATCTTCAATTATACTGTATGCACACAAATAGGTATCTATATCTGCTTATTACAGAAGCAGGCACTAGTGCTGCATTAATGTGTTTTATTGTTCTTTACATTGCTGCATGCAAGTTCACCAATTGTACTCTTAAATATAGCTACTCCGCTTTCTCTCTGATCCTGTATTTAGACATGGCAGTATGATCATCCATTAAAGAACAAGTGACACCCATGCTAACCTAGAAATAAAAACATATATACAAGTAGATAAATACAAGTTCTACTTACATAATAGATGTATTGCACTGTTCACATTATGATTCCTGTGAATTTTATAAAGGAAAAGCAGATCATCCTATTCTAGACAGTTTCCATCTTGGTAACCTTTGAATGAAGCTAATCCTGACAGCATTTCCTCCCTCACTCTATTTTTCTCCTCTTGCTAATTGTGTATTCATTACCTGCCCTCTCCACAGAGTCTCCAGACACTCCCACTGAGGTCTATACTAGGGAGTGCACTGCCTTAGGTCATAAAAGGAGGGAGAAATACAAGGAAGAGGAGGAATATATTATAGATAAAAAGATCCCCAGCATGCAACTGTTTTGCCAGCCAATGGCAATGGCAATTAAAGAGCCAGTGCTCCTAAAGCATGTGATAAATCCAAACCATAACAGCAGAAAAGGTTTTTAAAGTTTTGAATGCAGGATTAGCATCTTTATCACTAAATACACTCAGACCCGTTGCTGTTGAAATAAAATTTTTATGGCGACAATCCTGGTTTAAGAAAAACTGACGAAATAACTTTTCTCAGTGAGGTTATTGTCTACATTGCATCACTTTTTTTTTCCTTGTCTACCTTTTACCATTTATATACTTCAAACTGTAACAGTTCATGTTGACCTTCAAAGTAACGTAAAACAAGAGGCAGTCAATACATTTAATTTTAAGATCTTTATAAGTAGGCCCCGTATTATATTTGGTTAATTTTATGGTAGGTATGCCTCACTACATTAAGAGTGCACCAACAGCGTCATATACATAGCTGCACCCCTGCTCAGTGATGTACTCCCTGCCGAGCAGGAAGTACACCACTGGGATTCCCAATGGTCCACGCATTCACGCGGCAATGCACTGCGCTCCATCGGTTACACTTAGTGCGACGTCCATTGCCACAAACCCGTGCGTTAAGAGCAGTGCTTGCAATAACACGCTGTTGTCCTTGGCTCAGATACTTCTGGCGCACCACAAGGCCCCGCAATAAGTGTGAAAGACACCATAGACGTGTAAAAGGGACCTCAATCCTAAGGTTTCATAACCAGTATCAGACCATCACTTTATACTCTTAAAGTGACTCTGTAACAAAAATTACAACGTTTTTTCTACCTTCCTACAAGTTCCTAAACCTATTCTAATGTGATCTGGCTTGCTGCAGCTCTTTCTACTATAACCATCTCTGTAATAAATCAATGTATCTTTCCCCTGTCAGACTTGTCGGCCTGTGTCTGGAAGGCTGCCAAGTTCTTCAGTGTTGAACTGTTCCTCTATGCACACTCCAGTGTGTGTTTTATTTACATAAGCCAGCAGCTTCTCTGCTATCTTATCAGTGATAGAAGAGAGCTGGATAAAAATCCTCCTCTGGAGGCTGTGAAAGGAGCTGGTCTGTCACATACTAAGGAATTAACGACATAGGCAGAGCTGTCTGCAGGAAGCCTGTAATGTTCAGCGCATGAGAGAAGCTGGGGACAGAAGGTAAACACACACAAGTGATCTCTTGAGATTCAGAAGTAAGGCTGTATACAGCCTGCTTGTGTATGGATGTATTTTCTATGTGTGGACATGCTGTACATCAACCTACTTCCTGTTTTGGTGGCCATTTTGTTTGTTTATAAACAAACTTTTTAAAACAGTTTTTGACTACTTTTAATGCGGCGGGGAGCGGTGAAATTGTTTCAGAGGGTAATAGGAGATGTCCCCTAACGCACTGGTATGTTTACTTTTGTGCGATTTTAACAATACAGATTCTCTTTAAAAAGAAATTCTACTTTCATAAAAAATTAGTACAAACTAACAGTGGAGGTGCCCAAAATGTATAAAACAAAATCAATATGAAAAAGAGACTTACTGTAAGCTTACCTCTCCTGTAGTAAAGTAGCAAAGGTAACAATCAAAACTCAATTGAGATTTTTAAGAGTTAAAGGGACTCCGAGCTCACGAAAAAAAGAAAAGTTGTACTCACCAGGGGCTTTCTCCAGCCCAGTGCTGGTCGGGAGGTCCCACGCCGGCGTCCTGGCTCCTCTCCTTCTCCCCGCTCCGGTATAGCTGACAGGCCGCAGCCCGGGCGACACTCGGTGGAGTGTCGGGCTGCAGCTTCCGCGTATGACGCGGATTACGTCACACGCCGGCCGCCTCGCGTCATCACGGCGGCCGGCGTGAAAGTACTGCGCATGCGCGCTTTCCCTTTAAGTGCACCAAAAACATTTTGTGCAATAAAAATGCCAAGTAAAATGTTACCATATTGATATCACTATTCCTAAAATGCTCCACAACTTGCACATTTGACACCATGTCTGGTCTATTTGAAATGAACAGATCAAGCAGAGTATTTTCTCTGGTAGGTTTAGTTACTATAACTATGACCTCCTTTTTGCTTGCAGCTTTTCTAGTGTGCTACGGTATTTGCTCTTCGATGGTGTCATTTGTCTTATACCTGCTGATATTGTATGCCTCTCAAAAATGTTAGTTGCTAGCTCATAATACCATAGATTCTGATTCTGTTATCACCCCCCTTAGAGTTTTCTTTGCTATACAGAAAGTACTGTAGTGCAGTACAATGACATTTGAGCATGTTACATCAACATATACTTAGATCAAGTTGTCTTTCTTACAGTGTGGTAGTTTTTCCAGCTCCATTTGGCCCCAGGAGCGTTGTTATGTGACCTTCGTAGAAATTTAAGTTCAGGTTTTTGACTGCAACCTTTGACTGATATGCTTTTGTTAAACCATGAAGTGAGACTCCCAGTGTCAAATCAGTAGGTTCCTGTTCATTATATGGATAAAGCTCATCATCTGTAAAGAGAAAATATGATATCTTGTTGATTATTCACCTGTTAGTTAGTTAGTTAGTTAGTTAGTTAGGTACTATTTTGATTCAATGTTAAAGAAAGAAAACAGAATGGGTATATGATATCCTACACTCCTACACTTACGTCAGCGTTTATTAATAAATGTGTCTAAAGGCTTAGAATAGATAGCTGAAAGCTAACATTATTGAGTAGAATCATATTGCTATATTTCCCGCTAGTCACAAGCATGGGCCAAAGCATCTCCCAGCAATAGGTCAAGTAACTTGTAGAGGAGCGTACTGGGGGTTGTACCAGGGAGTACCATGCTGAGAAAAGTGGTGGAAACTTTTGGAAGGCAGAAAAAAGGGAAATATTTCCAGATCTGCTGTTAAGCCTCATCTACACGTGTAGATGAGGCGGCGATCCGGCGGCTCGATTAGCCGCTGGATCGCCTCTTCCGCAGCCCCGCTCGCCGTGCGTGCGCCGGAATCAATACACGCTCGATTCCCGCGTGTCCCCGCACCGCCTCGGTTATCTTCCGCTCGATTCCCTGCCATTGTCCCCTCGCGGGGAGCGGGCAGGGAATCGGCGGTGGGGAGAACCGTCCTGTCGGATCTTATCAATCTAGCCGCATCAGGGGCTCGATTGATAAGGAACATCTCGGCCGCATCTACGCGTGTAGATGCGGCTTTAGTCTTCAGTGGGTCCAAGAGGACCTTTATGTACAAAAAAACCCCAAAAAACTTTTTTAAGTGATTTTAGAGGCGCAATGGTCTTGAAATTGAATCTGAGCGTTACGGAAACTATACTAGACCTTTTCTCATGGTAAAAACATCCCTAGCACAAAGCGAGTGCATGCAGCTGGAGTAACGCTGTTTTTTTTATTCAAACTAGAGCTGAAGTTAGAATACTGCAAAGTGCATAGGTTTATTTAAATGTTACAGCTTTATTTTATTTATTTTTTATAAAATATATGTGTAACCAGTGTATAATGCAATGTGAATAATGTTATCAAATATGTATGAAATGCTCATATTCATTTTTCTAATTGGGTTTTGTAAGTACACATTTGCATAGGAGAAAACTAGCTCATCACACATATACTGTACATGCTAATGCTGATGTTTATAAGCTGTAGTTACCCTTTTTGTCAGGCATGCCATGCGCAATAAGGTTAGACATCAACAATCCGCTTGGTTTCCTGGAACATGCCCTTTGGAATCCACAGCATTCCATCCAGAAAGATGGCAAGAATGGGAAATACCAGACAGCACCAATACCGTATTTTCCTTATAGAGAGGCACAGATAGTGGCGTCAATGAAAAGTCCTTAATAAGCAGTACAGTTAGATACAGAGATGTATAGCATGTTATGCCCATAAAAAAAATACCTTACCTGGGAAAACAATCCTTATGTACCAGCCGATGATGAAGTAAATTGCAGCATCGATCAGTAATATCCAGCACAACCAGCCAAAACTGAAAGTGTCATTAAGTACTGGAGATGAATACATGTTATGCCACTGTATTCCTGCAATCAGAAGGTAAAGGACAGCATTCATTTAAAGGCATTAAAACTCTAGACAGTTTCAAGCATTAATTAACCTTCCTGGCGGTAACCCCGAACGTAGTTCGGGGTAAGCCGCGCAGGAGGTTTTCTCAGGCCCTGCTGGGCCGATCTGCGTAATTTTTTTTTTTTTGCTGAACGCAGCTAGCACTCCAGGAAATCCCCTCCAGGAAATCCAGGAAATCCCGTTCTTTGAAACGGGATTTCCTGATCGCCTGAGGCGATCGGAGGGGCTGGGGGGATGCCGCTGAGCAGCGGCTATCATGTAGCAAGCCCTAGGCTCGCTACATGATTTAAAAAAATAAATAAAAAAAACGGCAGTGCTGCCCCCTGGTGGTTTTTAATAGACCGCCAGGAGGGTTAAATGACATGCCAATTTGGTGTCAAACGTTGGAGGTTGTGTAAAATGTCTTCTCACAGATCTGAGAAGTGGTGGCAGCATACCCGATCTCTGAACAGGATCCCAGATTGTATTGATTGTAAATACAATCAAAATTACATTGTGTGTGGACCCACTAACCAAATCAAAAGGTTACTTTGCCTACAGTGCTGAATATCTTCAGAAGTCCCCCAGTGACAGAGGGCTAAATTTCAAACTGTGACAATGAAACCAGGAATTGGAGGGGGATGTCACATGGCCCATATTTGATGAATCACTTTTGGTATCCCAAGTGGGAGTCCTCATGGACCACTGCATATGCTTAAACTGTTTCTCTTCTAATGATGTAAGGGAAACATGTAATGTCCCCCCATCTTCACTAATCTTTGCTATCTCCCTTGCATTTCTCTGTATCCTTTTGAACAAAAAAATCAGGCATTAACCTCTTGCCGACCGCGTCACGTTGATGGGCATGGCCGCAGCGGCAGCCCCAGGACCGCCTAACGCCGATTGGCGTAAAGTCCTAGGGCTCCGTTTTGCAGGAGATCGTGTGCAGGCTGCGCGCGCATCTCCTGCTTGGGGGGCGGAGCTCTGCCCCGCCTTCAGTCTCCGAGCATCTATTGCCGCTCGGGAGACTGTTAGACAGCGTTATCGACGTCTATTTACATGGTGCAGTGCTGCGATCAGCCGTATGACACGGCTGTCCCCCTGGGGGACAAGAGAGCAATCGGCTCTCATAGGGTGAAGCCTATGAGAGCTGATCGCTATGATTGGCTGGCTGGGGGGAGGGGGGAGGGTATTTAAAGAAACAGGGTTTTAAAAAAAAGGCAACACTAATATTTATTTAAAAAAAAAATAAAAACGGAGGAGCGATCAGACCCCACCAACAGAGAGCTCTGTTGGTGGGGAGAAAAGGGGGGGGGATCACTTGTGTGCTATATTGTGTGGCCCTGCAGCTTGGGCTTAAAGCTGCAGTGGTCAATTTTACTAAAAATGGCCTGGTCACTAGGGGGGTTTAGCCTTGCAGTCCTCAAGAGGTTAACAATTGTTCTAAAGTAATTAACCAAACGAGTAGAAGCAGCAAGTTTCAGCAAGTGCTGGTCAAGATTTTTAGTTAATTTTGTTCATTTCAAAATGACCCAAATGCAAAGATCCATTCTTTTTCATTGACCGTGCGCAGTTGAATACTGGGCAGTTGAATACTGATGTTGGATGTATGTCTATACAGAATGGATATCCACATTAGATAGTTGGCGTATTAAATAGTCCCAGTTTTCTATTTTGCCCTGGGCACCATTTTGTCTAAAATCAGCCCTGATGACTTCCAAGTTGAAATTCTCATTCTGCCTCATTAACTCAAGAATTAGGCAGAGATGAAAGGGACATCGGACGAGTGAGTGGTGTTATACGGTGCAGGATACAAAGGAGCGCCATGCCACTAATCCATAGCTATCATTTAGAGCTCTGCTGCTTGTGATTACTAATGATGCCTGTGATAAAACCCCAAACAATTATTTTGGCAGAAGATTATCTGGTACATGTATGAGGCTTCAGGTATAGACCTTGGTGCCCATCTCACAGGGGTCATAATACAAGTGTGGCCATCATGATCTTCACACCCAGAAAAAGAGTAGCCACAAAAACACCTGATCTGAAGTATAGTCCCCGTACTGGAAGAAAGTAAGGTTAGAAGATAGGGCCCGCCTGTGATCACAGAGGCTGCTCTCCTGTAGTTATGCCCCTGTCAACACTACAGTAGCACAGACAGACTCAATAAGCAGCAATTTCAATGACATCTAAAATTAGTTTTTTTTCTTTATCAGAATGATACTTTGGTTCATAAAAGTGTTTGTTTTTTTATGTTGCAAGACAAATCACATTTACTGCCTGCTTTCAGTCCTTCACTGCAGATGCAGATGTGACACAACCTGCCAGCTATTGACGCACCTTCACCTAGCTCTTCATAGCGAACAATGTAGAGTGTTGAGTAACTCAGTGCCGTCGGAGAGAAAAGGCTCTGCAGATAACAAAAATAAAATAAAGAATTAACAAAGCAGATTTCAATAGTAAAAAAACAACCTCTGAATTGTTTTGCAGAACTACATGGATGATAAGAATAGACGAATGGGAAACTTACAATCAAAGTCTTTCCAGCAAAGGACATGCTGCCTTCCTTAGAAACCACAGCGATAAACGGGAAGAAGGTAATGATATAGATCAGGCTTCCGCTAAGAGCGGCCACGTTGGTGTTATGGAAGAAGACACTGATGAGGAAGCTCATGGCAATGATTGTCAGGCTGTAATCCAGGAAGAACAGGAAAAGAATGAAGCCGTTGCTGAAGGCCAGGATTTTGCCAAACTTTAGGATAATAACGAGAAGGCCAACAGTGATCACCAGGAAACATGCACTTTCAATGAACCAGGCAAAGAAGTGACTGCAGGAGTTGATCCCCATCATCTTCATGTACTGCAAAACAGATCGGTACACAGTTTATTAAAGTGTACCTGAACTCAGAACTTCCTCTCTGCTCTAAAAGATACACCACAGCATAATAACATTTACAGAAAAACATTCCTTTGTTACAGCTGATACAAAACCTGCAATAAACCTGGAGTGTGGCTACTTCCTGCTTTCATGGAAGCAGACATATCGTTAACGTCCTGTGTTTACAAATGAGCTGCTCTGCTGAGGCAGCCAGCTGACACAAATTGCATTAGTGATTAGTCACAGATGAGGGGGGATTAGACAGGCTAAACTCTCTAACTGCATACAGGGTGCATTTCTCTGTTTTCCTTCCTTCCTGTGCAAGAGTTCAGGTCCCCTTTAACCAAACATTATATCATGGGTTAGTAGAGTACTTTTTTGTAAACAAAAGTGAATTTTAAGAGTAAAAAAAAAAATAAAAAAAAAATTTGCATTAATAAAGATCAGAAATCATAAAAGGTCAATGAGCTCAATAACTATGAAACGATAACGCTCTTATTTGTCTGTATGGCTTTTGGTGGATCAATGTGACTGATCGCTAAACGGCGTTGTGCAACAGCTGTATAAATGCTAGATTTTTCAATGAGACAATCATTAACAATTATATCTAATGCTTCACTAAGAAAATTCTGGTGTCTCAGGCTTAGAAGCACTCTAAGCTGAATCACCTGTGTTGCGGAAAAGCATGCATTTTTGCACAGAATGAAAGTCTATGGGCAGCATAAAACTGCATGTATTTTCATTTTCCAATGTGCATTCTTTTTTTAAGCGCACAACTTGTTGCATATTACTCTGAAGCGGAACTAATCGAACACAATGTATTTCAATGGAGACAAAGAAGTGTGTCTTATTGTGTTTTTACATTTGTTTTTGATGCGTTTTTTTTTTAAATAAAATAAATATGATACTGTATTTTACTCCATTCAAAAAGGGAAAATATTGAGAAAAATCAAACACAACAAAAACACATGAAAAACGCAAACACATAGAAAATGCACAGAAAAATGCAGGAAAGTAAAATGCAGAAAACTCATGGTTTTCAGCACAGCTACGTGTGCTCCCAGCTAGTACCTTTAGGTATGAGTTACAAGTGAAAGACGCATGTATAAGGCCTCTTTCACAGTGCAACGTTAAAGTCGCACATTAAAACAACACCTAACGCAGAATAACTCACAGCAATGAAAAATCAATGGCCTGTTCACAGTGCAGACGTTGTGTTGGTGTCTAACACTGCACGTTAAATGAAAGTGCTGCATGCTGTGCGTTACCAACCTTTTTAGCTGCGTTAGACTGTTTGCACATGCTCAGTAAGACTTGGTGACATACTCTTCATTGCCTGTATTTTCTACTGTATATGCTGTATAGATTGGTATCGCTGCGTTGCGACTTTTTGGCCGCGTTGCGTTGTTAGTTTGTGGCACGACTTTAACGTCGCATCAAACCGCAACGTCCTAATGTGAAAGTAGCCTGAGATACATAAGCACGGCAGAAATGCAAGACAATCAAAGCTAACTGTTCCTTTAAAACCACAAAATATCCATTATAAAAAAAACTACCCTTCATTAGAATGCTACAAACACTAAAGCAACAATAGGAAAAAAATTATCTTACACTACCTTATGTAACTTAATGGTTAACTTTTTACTGAATGTAACTTAACAATTAAAATTGCTTATACTTTACAATATTTACTTTTCAATTATTTAGTCAATGTATACCAATTGTAAAATCTTTCCTCTCCCTAATTTACATTCGTAAAGATACTCTGAGGTCTAATTTTCCCCCTGTTTTTTTAATGTAATCTTGTTAGGCATTAAATCCTAAGTGTAATCACCGCAATCCCACGGCAAAATGAGTGTTTTTTAATAGAGAAAAAGCCCAGCAAAGTTCCTGGGCTCGCAGGGCTTTACTTCCTTGAAAAGGCAGAGCTTTGTGCTGTAGCTCTGCCTCTTCCGCAGTCTATCTCTGCCGATCGTCGCCTCTCCCCGCCCCTCTCTGTCTTCTTTCACTGAGAGGGGTGGGGAGGAGGTTGATTTCAGAGAGGCAGAGCTACAGCCCAAAGCTCTGCCTCTTCAGAGCAGCACAATCTGCAACCTGCAAAGTCATGGGACTTTGCAGGACTTTTTCTATATTAAAAACACTCGTTTTGCAGCGGTATTGCGGTGATTCCACTTAGAATATAATACTTAACAAGATTGAATTAAAAAAATAGGGGAAAAAATTTGACTTCAGAGTCTCTTTAAATTTATCACAGGTAGCCACGGCTTTATTGCTGGTAGATGCATCACTGTGGAATGCTTGTTTGCTGTGTGTTCTGAAGTGAGCAGACAAAGCACCTGGTCTCCCAGGGTGCTCTGGGACAAAAGCCTAGGCTAAACATCACTCGTAGGGCTGGGTTGCTTACCAGTATACTGTAACATATGAATATAGGAACTGTTTCTGATGCCAAAACCAAGATAGTTAACATATAAACTGGGATACTCCTACAGAAAAAAAAAGTATTCCTTGCTTTGGCAAAAAAACATTTTTTCTTTTCAAAATTTCTACTGATCTCTAAGCTTAAGTTTCTCCTAATCACTTTAGTTATTGGATAATAGACTTTCTACGTGTCCTCAAGAACCAGAGTTTAGTGCAAAATACAAGCTGCAGGGTGACATCCAGTTTCTCAATCACAATGAGAGCTATATTTTTCTTCCATAATAATTAGTGCTGAATCTGATTTTACAGTATTTGTCCCTGTGTCTGCGTATTGGAAAATTGCAGATTATACTGTCAGTTTGTCGCAGACTAATCACCGTTCAATGTCAAGTTGTGAGTGTGGATGTGCAAACCAAACATCCTGAGACATTCAATCCACATCTATAATTATACGCCAACAATACGTATTTAATAAAAGCAGATTTAGCCGTTATAGCTGAACTCATATATTTTGTTCCTGTGAGCCAACTTTCTTGTGCTATAACTGACTATCATATGATGAAACCACCCTATGTGCAGCCCCCACTTCAGTATGCAACCAGTTCGTGTATAGGGATGGTTGGAAATGCCAATTACCGGATTTCCGGTTTCCGAGGAGTCTATTTTGGTCATTTTTTGCATCCTCTGATTGGCTAAATACTTTTGAGTCGACTCAGCATTTTCAGATTGGTCCAATGCTTCAGAGTTCTGTGATTTGGTAAAAATTACCGAGTTGCGGTAATGTGGCATTTTTGCGGAAATCCGATTTCTAATTTCTGAACCGAGATACCAGTTTTCAATTGGAAATGCAGAAATCCGATTGAGCATCTCTATACATGTACAGCAACATGTGTGACTCCTATTTTTATGTATAGTAACCTCGCTCTCTCCACTCCTCCCCATCATCCTCTCGGCATCGTATAACCCAAGCCATGGCCAATATGGCCTGTATAGAGTTCTGTTCCTGCTGGTCACATTTAAAGTTTCAATTGAGGACAGTTTGTTTGTCAATTCATACCTCATGCAGTCTAAGTTCCTTCTCATGTACAAGTTTCTTCACAAATGCTGCTATAAAAAGGACCCATGTAATCATCAGTGCAATAGGGAGGGAGAAGGACATACTGTAGAGGAAGCTGTAGAGAGAAATGAAGAATCACAGTTTATTGATCTCCTGCCAGCCGTCACCACATGGTAGAGTTATAAGTTAGGTTATTGATGACTGTGCAAGTGTTTTCTATAACTCATGGGTGATGCCGCATGATAACACCATGGAACTGATTTATGAAAGTTAAGCCAAAGTGGAGCTTTTGCTAAGAACAAGTATTTGGATTCCTTATTTAATCTTCCTATTTCAAGGTAGAAGGAAGCTAATGAGGGATTGGTTGCTATAAAGATGTAACTAAAACACTGGAAAATATATTCTGAATGTCAGCTCTTCTGCAAAAATGTATTCTTTAACCATGTGAAGAACAATTTAGGGCCCTATGTTTAAAAGTCAAACTAAGCTCCTAAAATAATTTGTGAGTGCAGAAAGGAAGTCTTCCTCAAACTCACGAAACACAAACTTAGAAATAAAAAATTATATCGTTTTAGCAGTTTTTCAAAGCAAGTTATAGAGAGAAATAATATTCAAAAATGAACTGCAATAACTGGAACGACTTGGGTACAATTTATTTAAAGAGCATCTAACATCAAAAATTAAAAATGTATGTCCATATACAGTGCTTTAGACTGTAGGTTTGTTCTTAACCTGAATCTGTTCTTAAAGCGGAATATAACCCTGCATTTCAACTTTGCTCTAAAACATTATTTACAGCATATTATATGCAAGCAGCATTTTTTTTTTACTAGACCAGCATTGGAAGGGTTACACACAGAGCTTTAGACCCCGTTCACACTGCACGCGTTTCCAGCCGCGTTTTGGAAACGCGTGCAGGTGGCCGACACACACGACATCAGACAGTGCATAGAGTGCACTGACTGATGTTCACACTGCATGCGTTCCGGACCTGTGCGGTCCGGGAACGCATGCTGCACACATTTTTTGCAAAAACGCGTGGCTGTCCCATTCACTTTTCAGTGATGGGATCAGCCACGCAACTCACACAAACGCGAATGGTGTGCGTTCGCATGCGTTGCGTTCCGCACGCATGGCCATCCGCGTTTGTGATGTGAACGGGGCCTAAAAGTTCCGTGGATAGAAATGCAGACGCATCCGAAGTTTAGATAGATACATTTAAGTAAACACAATGTAACAAGTGTGGAATGTGACACACACTCTCTGACTGTGCAGGAGCTGGAGGACAGCCAGAGAGTGTGTAACATTCACCACTTGTTACATTGTGTTTACTGAAATGTATCTATCTAAACTTCGGATGCATCTGCATTTCTATCCACTGAACTTTAAAGCTCTGTGTGTAACCCTTCCAATGCTGGTCTAGTAAAAAAAAATGCTGGTTGCATATAATATGCTGTAAATAATGTTTTAGACCAAAGTTGAAAAGCAGGGTTACATTCCGCTTTAAGTCGGAACACTGTGCTGTGCCATCTCTGTCCCTTGTACCTCTTCTGTGCCCCCCAGTGCCTCCAGTGTCCCCCTCTATGTCACCTCTGCCCCCTGTACCTGTTTATACAAATTTAAAAGCCATTTTTTCTTTGAATTTTTTAAAATCGATATTCTGTAAAACTACAAGTCAAATTTGAATTTTTTTTTTGTTCCCACAGAATCTACGCCGTTTGTATCGGCAGGTCTTTCGGGAGTCAGGCTTTTGTAAGTCGGGGACTACCTGTATAGCTTTTCAGTTAGCTAATGCAGACATCAAAGCCAACAAATGTTAAATCGGGTAATAGCTGATGGTTCCGATTCCAGTTCTTTATAATGCCTGCAGAAGAAACGTAACATTTCGAAAGCTTGCAATAAACGATGCACAGTTAGTCATTAAAGCGGACCTGACCTTAGAGCTTTCTCTCTGCTCTAAAGGATAAGCAACAGCATAATAACCTTTAAACCAAAAAAATGTCTTTGCTACAGCTTACAGAACTCCTGCAGTAAATCTGCAGTGTGTCTACTTCCTGCTGTCCGGAAGCAGAGAAAGGGTTAACATCTTGTGTTTACATATTAGCTGCGTCTGCCGAGACCGCTGAATTTCTGAGCTGACACTACTGAGAGCTCAAATTACACCTGTGATTATTTACAAAGGGGGGCTAAAAAAGGCTCTTCTCTCTAAAAATGCACAGGGCACATTTATCTCTGTTTTCCTTGTTTCCTGTGCAAGAGGTCAGGTCAACTTTAAAGGTATTGCCTGAATCAACGTTTTTTGGTTTGATGTCGGCATATCGGCTATCACACTGCTCCATACTTCGCTCAGTTAGCTAACTTAATTGTTTAAAATACCTTACGTGTCAACTAATCATTTTCTTCCTGTTATGCAGACCTCCCAGACCCCTTCCTAGATCCTGCTGAAAGAAGTGGTCTTCACCACGGTCCTTAAAGAGAATCTGTACTCTGAAATTCTTACAATAAAAAGCATACCATTCTATTCATTATGTGCTCCTGGTCCCCTCTGTGCTGTTTCTGCCATTCTCTGCTGCAAACCTGGCTTGTAATTGCCAGTTTTAGGCAGTGTTTACAAACAAACTAACCAGCTTCTAATAGGCTCAGCTAAGCAGAGTGTGTTAGTCACACAGAGCCTGCAGGGGGTGTGTACAGCTTCTAGCTAATCACAAGCAGCCCTGCACATTCCAGTCTGACTGCCTCAGCCTGACTGTGCCGACTATAGAGAGAAGATTAGATCATATAACAGAGATAACACAGCTACTGTGCAATTAGGAAAAGCTGCAGTAAGCCAGACCACATTAGAAAAGGCATAGGAACTTATAGCATAGAAGAAATAAAGATAAACAATTTGTTACAGAGTCTCTTTAAGACTACAATATTATGCGCTGTTAGTCAGTTGCAATATTTAGCCATGCCTCTTCAAGGATGGAGTTTGTTAGGAGTGGAGGCACCAGAGTTGAACTGACAACCAGTGTTGCTCTTACATTTTTGCCATAGTCATTTTCTCATCTAAAATGGCATTAAGAAAGTTTTTCACAAAAATACAATTGTATTTTTGCAATGTGGCAAAAATGTGGGAATTTTGTTTTACCATGAAAATGTAAAAAAAAATCATTATTTTAAATGCAACAACTTGAAAAATCCATTCTCTTTAGCGTGGAAAATCGCTTAAAAAATGTGAAAATTCAAAAACGTATTACAAAATGGATTTATGATGGCATTTTCGCTCGAAAGTCGAATTTAACATTATTTATACAAAAATGAATGCAAAAAGAATATTGTGCATTTTTGCTCATCATTGCTGACAACCAGCATGAGTGTAACAAACTTGGAAGTGTGTACATAGCTTAACTCTCTCATCACTGAATTACTGAATTCAATACTCCAGAACCTCCTCTGATTACAGTTTATCTATGAACACTGTCACCTGAAGGTTTATAATTCTTGCCCATATACTGTATATGCTTTATGAATGAATGGGAATATTGTAAGATTTTGC
This sequence comes from Hyperolius riggenbachi, assembly GCF_040937935.1. Taxonomy (NCBI): domain Eukaryota; kingdom Metazoa; phylum Chordata; class Amphibia; order Anura; family Hyperoliidae; genus Hyperolius; species Hyperolius riggenbachi. The sequence goes on along the minus strand of NC_090652.1, from coordinate 229,097,647 downwards.
AGGAGATAAATGGCAGCACCAGCTTCTGTTTGCATTATGGACCTCTGACCTGTAGTTGAGCATCCTCTACACATACAGTGGAGTGCACATACCCATCTTTTGTGTAGCAAGGGTACGGCATGGGCTGGAACTGGACAGCAACATTATCCAAGCTCTTATTGGTTTGCATCTGAATGATAGCCCTGTCAATGTTCTCCTGCAGATACACAAAGCCTCGGCTGTACTTGTTTAAGTTGTTATTTGGTCCAGGAGCGGAGTAAGTATCCCTGATGTAGCTGGTGTCTTCAGACAGTAGGGAGCGCATAGAAATACTGTACGAGACATGCTTGGGCAAGCTTGGAGTCTCACGTTTCCTCCTGGTGCTTCCAGAGGCCAAATCAAATGTCACAGCTGCATAGATAGAAATAATTATAAAAAAAAAAAATGTCAAACTAACAAAATCTGAGAATGAAAATAATATGAATTGCTGAACACATTAACAGGCTTATATTTAATAATACAGTAAATGTTGCCTGGCAGTCCTGATGATCTTTCTCATCAGTAGTGTCTGAACCATGCACCGGAAACAAGCATGCAGCTAATCTTGTCAGATTTTTGTCAGAAATATCTGATTTGCATGCTTGTTCAGGATCTATGGCTAAAAGTATTAGAGGCAGTGGATCAGCAGGACAGCCAGGTAATGTGCATTGTTAAAAAGGAAATAAATATATCTCCATATGTCTCTCACTTTGGGGTTGCCTTTTATAGTTTTATTGATTGTCTCATCACTGAGGGAGAGTTTTTCCCACTACTTTCCAGGTGAGCCAAAAGTGAGTCTTAATCCTTTCCACAATGTCAAAATCTGAAATAATTGTTCTTTTCTGGTTACAGGCTAGTTTAAAGAGAACCCGAGGTGGGATTTTATTATGCTAGTGGGGCACAGAGGCTGGTTGTGCACACTATCACCAGCCTCTGTTGCCCCTGCGCGCCGCTATACCCCCGCAGTGCTGGCGACAATGTTTACCTAAGCGCTGTCTGTCAGCGCCGCTCCCCCGCCTCCTCCTTATCAGCGCTACCCGCCTGTGTCCCTTCCCTCCCGCTGATTGGAGGGAAGTGACGGGGCGGGTAGCGCCAATGCAGAGGAGGCGGGGGAGCGGCGCTGACAGACAGCTCTTAGATAAACATTGTGCTGGCGACACGCTGTGTGTCGCCAGCACTGCGGGGGTATAGCGGCGTGCAGGGGGGTCTTTGAGGCACACCATGAGGCAACAGAGGCTGGTGTTATTGTGCACAACCAGCCTCTGTACCCCACTAGCATAATATAATCCCACCTCGGGTTCTCTTTAAGTTCATATTTTTTATTTTATTTACTGCGTATTGAGTGAGACATATCATTTGCAATGCACAGAGGTTTATGCATTGCACATAAGCAATTTCTGAATTATCATATTGTTCATATTGCCTGGGTAACTGGGTTATCAAAGCTGTCTTCCTGTGCCAATGTCAAATGCCCCTTGCATTGGAGAACATCAAGTTTATATTTCATCCATTCATTCTCCCTTACATTATCTCACCCAGATAAGGTAGATAAGAGGGTAAGAGGCACCAGCTTTAACACAGAGCTGACCCCACCCACCTCTTCCCTGTGCTCCACAACAGGGAGAAATTTGAGGAGGTGGGTGGGGTCAGGTGAGGAAACAACTCATTGTACCCATTGTGCACTGATTTCTGGGTCATGGAATCGAAGCAATTACATTTGTGCATTGCTCAAGCAAAATTGCCACCGCCACAGGATGCTATACTAATAGCTGCTACTAGCGGCTATTACGGTTAATCTGGGCGCTGAAGGTGCTCGGAAGAACAGCGGGCCTTGGGGCCACACACTTTGCAAATTGAGGCTACAAATAGTGGGCTCATAGCAGGCGCCCCTAGCATCCACTATTTAACGGGTGCCTCTGGTGTTAAAATTAACTGTAATAGCCGGGGCAGCACGGTGGCATAGTGGTTAGCGCTCTCGCCTTGCATCGCTGGGTCCCCGGTTCGAATCCCAGCCAGGTCAACATCTGCAAGGAGTTTGTATGTTCTCCCCGTGCCTGTGTGTTTTTCCTCTGGGCATTCTGGTTTCCTCCCACATCCCAAAAACATACAGATAAGTTAATTGGCTTCCCCCTAAATTGGCCTAAATTGGCCCTAGACTACAATACATACACTACGCAATACATACATAGACATATGACTATGGTAGAGACTACATTGTGTGCTCCTCCGAGGGACAGTTAGTGACAAGATTATATATACTCTGTACAGCACTGCGGAAGATGTTGGCGCTATATAAATACTAAATAATAATAGCTGCTATTTGCAGCTATTAATATAGCTGCCTATGGTTGAGCCTATATTATTAGTGTTGGTGGTGGTGGTGGTGGTGGTGGTGGTGGGAGGGGGGGGGGGGGGCTTAGAGTAAGGTATTGGAAGGGGGTTGATTGTTAGGCATTGGAACTGGGTTAAGTGTTAGACATCAAAGGGGGACTTTTAGTGTTAGGCATCGGAGGAAGGGGGATTAAGTGTTGGGCATCAGAAAGGAGGCTTTTAGGGTTAGGCATCAGCAGACTTGGGTTGCTAGGCTTAGGCCTTGTAGGGGAGTGGTTAGGTTCAGGCATCACGGGAGGGTGGTAAGGTTAGGTTCAGACAACATTAAAGGGAGAGCTCTGTGTGAGAATAGGGTTCGGTTAGGCTACAATAAAATATTGGTCAAAAATTTTGAATAATCTTGCGACGTCTGTTTTAATTGTATGCCATATAACTGGCTTTTACAATAAGAATGTCTCTGGAATGAGTGCATCAAATATGTAGCTGTGTGAGTACTTGCACCCAGCCCCCCCCCCCCCCCCCCCCCTTCTATTTAGAATTAAAAAACCAGGAAAGTTCACTAGACCTTTAATATTATTAACCCACAAGAAGTACATTGGGTTTTCATATTCCACTGGCTGCATGCTTGTCGCAGGTGTGACTCGGAAAAGACCGGAGCCAAGAGATCAGCATGACAGCCCAGTAATAACCATTTCTAAAAGAAGTCGGCAATGGTAAACTTCCTTTTCTTCTCACTTCAAATGCCCTTTAAAACACAGCAAGCAACCCCATTTTCTCTTCTAGTTTCCTGACTGCAGTAACCTGAAACTGAATTGATTGTTGTGTTTGAGTGCACTTTATGCATCATTACTGCATTTGGCAGCCCATATTCTATAACTGCTCATCTACTTTAGTTGGTTACAGAAATAAAATCCCAGGTACTTACATGTAAATTGTTCTGTGTATTATGTAAAGCACTGCATCAATGTCTATGTAAATGGGTAAAACAAACAAAAAAAGAAACTAACAAACACAATTCTACTTGTATATAGAAAATAATCTGTTCAGCTCCATACATTGCACTGATAAACATTATTGCAGCTTGATTACTTTGTTTTTATGTTCACATAAAATAGATTAGTCCAGATGTTAAAAATGAGTAACCAAGGTTCTTGCAGTTTCTGTATAGATTGAAAATAACGAGGCCTTATATATTATTTTTTTTTTCATTATTTACTAAATATGATGAGACCATTTTTATTAGATTGTTGATTATGAATTTTGTTTCATGAATATTAGCCCCAACAGTGCATGTGTATGTTTTTGAACTCTGTGAGTAGCATGAATAAAGCAACTCGGTATTAATGTGTTACTACTAAGCTTTGAAAACCTGACAAAAGTATGTAATTTTTTTTTTAATTCTTGTTTTGTAATTTCCCCAAACATGTAGCTTACGGGCTTCACCACATTGCTCTTTTGTTGGGTATGATTTTGCATCATAGTTCAAATGGGACAAAAGCAATTGTATGTTTTACTTTCTATAGTGTGTTGTCTGGAAAAACCCAGAAAACATAAAACAAAGAAAAAACACACACGCACACAATAGAAAAAGAAAACAAAAAACAAAGAAAACACACACACGCAAGCTAAAAAAAAAAGAAAACAAAAAAACACAACAAAGACCATAAACACGCATATAGTCAACCACAGCCATTAGTATGATTGTATACAGGTAATGTAGTTTTTTATAATGCAGTGATAATGTAATGATCCGCCCAGCTGGATGCACTGTTGGACAATGGACAGCTGTGTGACCATTCCTCTAGTCTGTGGGCTGCAGGTCTCTGCAAGAGAGACCTGTTTTTCCATTACAAGTTTCTGGTCTGTTCTGCTGCTGGGGAATTTGCATACACTCGTTATGAAAATCCCTTACCTGCCTCGTGCTCTGCCTTGCTGTAGCCATGTGTCACCTCTGGCAATCGCCTCTCTCGCGATTGCGTTCCTACTTCATATCTGCTGTTGTGTATGCACAGTCGCGGGTTGGCGACTAGTTTGGTGCACACACATACAATCTGTCCCTGTGCTCATTCTCTTCCGCAATCACTTCTCTTGCGATTGCGTTCTCACTTGGTTTCTTCTGTTGTGTGTCCACTGTCGCAGGTTGGCGGCTAGATTGGTGGCCATACATACACTCCTCATCTGTGCTTATTCGGTCTTGTGTCGCTGTTAGCAATTGCCATCTCTGGCGATTGCCTTCTCACTTTGTCTTCATGGTTGTGTGTTCATCGTCGCAGGGTGGCGACTAGTTTGGTGGACACACATACCCTCTGTCGCTTTGATCTCTCTCTTTCAGGGCTATCTTGCCCTGCGTTTCTTCCCTTCATGCAATTCCTGTCTGGCGTGTGTGGCAGGGCAGAGGAGCTGTTCCTCTGCACTCCACAGCTCCATCTGTCGACAGGAATTTCCCTCTACAGGTGCATTGCACCTTTTCCTGGGTTCCCGCAAATTACATGCTTGTGGAGGATTTCCGCAGTGTCAGCGCACGTCTTGTGCGCTGATCACGGAGAGAATTCCACAATCGTTACAGATAAGTGTCCAATCCTCCAGAGCCTGAGTAGGTATGTGCCACTGCACAGCCACAATGCGACCATGCCTGGCAGAGGAGGACAGGGAAAGCTTCTGGAGGATCCAGAGGCTTCCCCCTCCCAAGGTAAGTATCTAAACTTATGGTATGCAGACCTCACTGGTTTGCTTGAAGAGGACCAGGTGCTACGATTCTATTTCATCTAATAAGCAATGCATCATCTCTACCTATTTTGACAACGGGATCTGGTCTATTTTCTTCCAGTTCTTTGCAATTATTTCCCTAGCTTTTATTGTACCTGTTTCGGCAATTACAATTTTTTTTTAAATCATTGCACATGTGCACATACATTTGTGTGTATGTTTCAAAGCTGGCTCTCCAAGCATCATTGGCCACTGACCCCCCCCAACTGTTTTGTTTTATATATCTATAATAATGGCAATGTATATGGACTTGTGTTAAACTGTGCAGGAGCATTTGTGAGCTCCGTCTCTCATATGTTATAATTTTAAGATCTGATGTATATAAAATATATATATATATATATATATATATATATATATATATATATATATATGTATACCGTAAATACTCGAGTATAAGCCGTCCCGAGTATAAGCCGATCCCCCAACTTATACCCTAAAAAACAGGGAAAATTATTGACCCGAGTATAAACCAAGGTATATCCAGTATAGGTTGCCAGCCATAGGTGCTCTAGTATAGGTGGCCAGGTGTAGATGTCTGCAGTATAGGAAGCCAGCCATAGGTGCTCCAGTATAGGTGGCCAGGTGTAGATGTCTGCAGTATAGGTAGCTAGCCATAGGTGCTCCAGTATAGGCGGCCAGGTGTAGATGTCTGCAGTATAGGTAGCCAGCCATAGGTGCTCCAGTATAGGTGGCCAGGTGTAGATGTCTGCAGTATAGGTAGCCAGCCATAGGTGCTTCAGTATAGGTGGCCAGGTATAGATGTCTGCAGTATAGGTAGCCATCCATAAGTGATCTAACATAGGTGGCCAGGTGTAGATGTCTGCAGTATAGGTAGCCAGCCATAGGTGATCTAACATAGGTGGCCAGGTGTAGATGTCTCTAATATAGGTAGTCAGCCATAGGTGTGCCCCTTTCCCCATAGGCAGTGTGCCCCCCTTCCTCCACTTGCAGGCTGAAAGATTATATAGGAGAGGGGATCAGCGGGACAGTTCACAGCACTTCCCCTGCAGGCAATGCGCACACCTCCTCCTCTCTCCCCTACTCCCCTCCCCGCAGGCTGAAAGATTAGATAGAAGAGGGAATTAGCGGAACAGCGGGACTCAGCCACGGGCCGACTCTTCCCTCTTGTCAGTCCCCTCTCCACGCCTGAAATAAGAGCAGCAGCAGTGGCAACTGGGAGTCTCATCTTCCAGGCGGCTCCGGGCTCCTCTGTGTATATCGTGGCTAACAGGAAGTAGTAATCACACTACTTCCTGTTAGCCGCAATGTACATGGAGGAGCCCGGAAACATTTGATCTTTGCCTGGAGCCGCCCGGAAGGTGAGATACCCAGCTGCTGCCGCTGCTGCTGCTCTTATTTCAGGCATGGAGAGGGGACTCGACAAGAGGGAAGAGTTGGCCCGTGGCTGAGTCCTGCTGTTCCGCTAATCCCCTCTCCTATCTAATCTTTCAGCCTGCGGGGAGGGGAGTAGGGGAGTGAGGAGGAGGGGTGCGCATTGCCTGCAGGGGAAGTGGGGGCGAACTGCCTGTGGGGGAGGTATGCCTGGCCACCTATACTCTCTCGAGTATAAGCCGAGACCCCCACTTTGGGGCCACTTTTTGGGTCCCAAAAACTCAGATATATATATATATATATATATATATATATATATATATATATATATATATATGAAGATGTAAGCGTCAGGCCTTTTTCACACTAGGATGTTTTCATTGTGTTGCGTTACCCTTTTTTACCGCAGGGTAACGCTAAAGCAATGAAAGTCTATGGGACATTGCATTCCTGACACAGTGCGATGTGATGCGCTGGAAGCATTGCATCTGACGCAAAAGCAACAGTGTGTTGCCAGGCAACATTCGCAGCCAGAAGTCATGTAAGTCAATGGCGATGCACGTACTTTAAAATTTTTCACGCATGCGTTGCACATGTGCGGAAGCGTATTTTTTCAATATGCTTCCGTGCAATTCTTATTTTGGCCACAGGAAGTGAGCGCTATAGAGCCTCACTTAGGGCCTGTTTCCACTACACGCAGATTGGATGCAGAATGGATGCAGAAAAACTGACTCCAATGAATGCCTATGGGAAATTCTGCATAAAAAAAAATGTGTTTAGTGGAAACAGGCCCATAGGCATTTTATTGGAGTCAGTTTTTCTATGACACTGGTCACACTACCCGCAGTGCGATGGCATGCTGCGGAAGTGGTTCCAAAGGATGCAGAAGCGACGCAGACTCTTCAGCGCATGGCGAGCAGTACAGGCTTTTGCATTGGAGTCAATGGAGGTGAGGTGCGCGTGCGTCGATCGGCTGTAAAACAAATAGGTACTTCCTGTCCAGCAGGGAGCACATCACTGTTTGGGAGGCGGAGCTATGAATATTACCCTTTTGGCACACTCTGCCATGGGGTAATGTACAAGGGTAAATGGTACAGTGTTATTGTCCTGCGGCTGCCTTACCATATGTGAAATTAGCCTTGAGCAACCAGCACGCAGGAAAATACTCAAAATTATTTTGACAATACTTTTTCTCCTACTTTTTGGTACTTATTTAATTGCAGTGCTGAAAAATTATTTTAAACAGAAGATGAAAAATTATCTCCTAGGTCTTAGGAGAAAAAATGAATTGGATCGGACCCACTGTGTTTTATGTGCACTGAAAAACATAGTAAGCAAGGGGAAATAACATTTATTGCCTAAAAGCTTTGCAATTTTAAACATCTAAATGGATTGCATTTTTTTCAGTGGAAGTGGAGTTTACCATTAAGACTGCATTATCCTACTGTGTATGTATGTATCCTTATATTATTATTTTTTTTTCAGTAATGACATATTATTTTGTAATATTTATATAGTGCTGACATCTTCCACAGTGCTGTACAGAGTATGTTGTCTTGTCATTTAACTGAACCTCAAAGGGGCTCACATACAAATCCGTACCGTAATCATATGTCTATGTATGTATCATGTAGTGGTGTAGTGTATGTATTAGTCTAGGGCCAATTTTAAGGGGAAGCCAATTAACTTATCTGTATGGTTTTGGGGTGTAGGAGGAAACTGGAGTGGCTGGATGAAACCCATGGAGACAGGAGGAGAACAAACAAACTCTGTGCAGATAGTGCCATGGCTAATATTTGAACCGGGGACCCAGCGCCGCAAGGCAAGAGTGCTAAGCACTATGCCACCTCGCTGCCCACACACTGCTGACATAAAGCAGACCTGATGCTTGATGGACCATTCAAAGCCTAATCATAACAACTACTACTTACACACTGCCCCCATTATGCTCACCTACCCCAGCAGTACAATTTCCAGTCTTAATATAGCGTTTTGTACACTATGCCAAATAATGAGATGTATAGAAACAATTCTTAGAATGACATTCTCTCAAGTAATAACTATTCATATTCATTACCAGCAAACAGACTGTTGGTGCTCGTTAGCTGTTCTGCCTGGGCCTTCATCTCTTCCACAGTGCTCACTCCCTGTACACGGCTGAAGGACATGCAGGATATGAGGTTCATCAAGACCTCAGCGATATTACGAATCGCTGTAATTGTGTCTAAGCTATAAGTGGCCACCTTGGCAAAGTTCTCTGTTGGGATACAAATGTGATATAGTTGTGCATACATAGATAATAAACATACAAAATATGAACAAACAAATATAGATATAGCATATGGGTTTAAAGAGAACCCGAGGTGGGTTTGAAGAATGTTATCTGCATACAGAGGCTGGATCTGCCTATACAGCCCAGCCTCTGTTGCTATCCCAAACCCCCCTAAGGTCCCCCTGCACTCTGCAATCCCTAATAAATCACAGCCACGCTGCTGACAAACAGCTTGTCAGAGCTGGCTGTGTTTATCTCTATAGTGTCAGTCTGCTGCTCTCCCCGCCTCCTGCAGAACTCCAGTCCCCGCCTGCATCCCTTCCCTCCCTGCTGATTGGAGGGAAGGGACAGGGGCAGGGACCGGAGCTATGCAGGAGGCGGGGGAGCAGCTGAGACTGACACTACAGATGTAAACACAGCCTCACAGCACGGCTGTGATTTATGAGGGATTGCAGAGTGCAGGGGGACCTTAGTGGGGTTTGGGATAGCAACAGAGGCTGGGCTGTATAGGCAGATCCAGCCTCTGTATGCAGATAACATTCTTTAAACACACCTCGGGTTCTCTTTAAGGGAATTTGGTTTTCAGTCAATCTTACATTGCATTGACATATGCTTCATGGATTTGTATTTATTGGCTTTGAAAATTCATATTACAAATGCATGATAAACCTAATGGTGTCCATTAAACAATACAATCCGCCACAGACGATTGTAGCATAATCGATTGGAAACGAACAGTCGTGCACATAACAGATCATTTCAGATCGATCGCCCGGAGGATTGTATCGTTAATGGCCACCTTTACAGATTTCTGTAAGAGGGGGTTTGTCACTAAGGGATTTGTCACTAAGAAATTTGTAAGTAGTTTAGAGTAGAGAGCTGGCACACCATCTTATGCTGGATGCTTGACAGGCAATTGAAAAGCGTACGAGAGGAATCGGTGTAAGAGACTTGGGCGCAGGATACAGCCGGTATATGGCTGATCCTGCTGCTGCACAAGTCCCGGCCGTGTTAAATACTATTTCCCCTCCAGGGAATGAAATAATTCGGCTTCCAGCAATTACTGGAAGCCAAATTATTGTGTTTTAA